>NW_024070187.1:90140977-90278866 GCF_014754425.2 Oryx dammah
CATGTCCGACTCTGTGCAACCCCATAGACGGCAGCCCACCAGGCTCCTCCATCCATGGGATTTTCCAGGCAAGAGTACTGGAGTGGGGTGCCATTGCCTTCTCCGAAGAGATGCCAAAGTAGTCACTAAATTTTCAAAACTTAAATCCCACCACTCTAACCTTTATCTCATAGGGGGAAAAACCTGGGTCACACCTACGCGTGAATTATCCAGTATGAGTAAGGAGATGGAATATGATTATTGGCTAGTCCCAGGTCACATGTCTTACCTTGAGGTCAAAAGATGGGCATGTCCAGCCTTCTGCAACAGATTGACTGAGAGTGGTGGAGGGAGGCTTCCCAGAGGGTGACTGGACTAGGGATGCTGGACAAGAAAGCACCCTACCCACTGATGCCCACTGTACCACTGCTTGTCTACAGTCCGACTGGATGGGATTGCCTGATTTCCAGCTCTTCCTCTTGTCCCATTTCTACTGCTGGAGACTCTTCCTCTTTCAGCAGGAAATTTAAGGAACCCTGGGATAATAGTTTAGGTGCTCTGGTGACCAGCCTCATCTTCAGTCCCTTAAGACCAAGGTTGCATCTTTGTCTGTCTCACTACTTTGGTCCCTATCACATCACCTGGTGGTATTTTCTCCATAGCTCTAGTTTACGCTTTCCTTCCGTGTTTTTTCTTTTTTTTTTTTTACCTCATTGATTCTGCTTGCTCTGTTTCTGATCCAATATTATTTCAGCTGAGTTTATACCCCTGACTCTATTTAATGGTCCCTCTCTGTGAGTTTCACTTCAACATCAGCTTCAGTTGCTAATGACCTCATCCTCTATGTTCCCCAACTTATATATTCCAAAGTGGGATTGCGTTGACTCTGTAGGGGAGGGAAGAATAATTTTCTGTTTACTCTTCTAAGTCCTCTCCAGGATCTCTATAATCAAAGACAGATTAACAACTAAAAAACAAACAGAAGTTTATGAACAAGTATACCTCATGTATACATGGGAGATACCCAGGGAAAAATGAGTAACTCTCCTAGGTGGGCTAGAATTCAGGCTCAAACACCATCTTCAGCCAAAGACAAAAGAGAAAAAAAGTATGGGGAGTCAGTAACTGGGGAGGAGACCAGGAAAAAGAGGAGAACAGGATTATGATTTGTTGTGCAGATTTAAATGAGTGCCTTCTATGTTGATAATATGATTTAGAGTCTTACTTTTTCTCCTAGAATGGAGATGGAGACACGCTTACAAACAGAGATTGTTTTTTTTAATTAATGTAAATTTCACTTAAAGGGTGACTTCTCCTCTGTTTCTAGATTGTTTCCTATGTTGTCTGCTGTTTCTCAAAATCAGCAGCTCAAAATAACCCTTGGGCCAGAGGCATATTTTGGGATGCTATATTCTACTATCCTTCAAATGTAAACTATCTTTTAGTCACATCATACATCCATGATCAGCCTACAAATGTTTGCGTGCTGCGTGATTGCTCGGTTGTGTCTGACTCTTTGCAACCCATGGACTGTAGCCCACCAGGCTCCTCTGTCCATGGGGTTTTCCAGGCAAGAATACTGGAGTGAGTTGCCATTTCCTCCTTCAGGGGATCTTCCTGACCCAGGGATCGAACCCCCATCTCCTGTGGGCCCTGCATTGGCAGGCGGGTATTTTTTTTTCTTAACCACTGAGCCAGCCGGGAAGCCCCTATGGATGATTAGGCACTCTAAATGTGCCCATCTCTGCTCCTCCCAGTTTTGGCTGAGGGAAGAGAAGGAGATGTGTTCTGTGCACAAATCATGGCTTCAATAGGAATCCCAAACAGGGCAGCTTCCCTTATAACCTTATAACAGCTGTGGGCAGATCAAACACTAACATTTATAGATGTGTCTGAAAAATACCTCTAGAGATGCCATTCTTCTAATGTGTTAGAGATGTTTGCTTTTGATCAAACAGACTGAATTTTCCACAGCCCCATTATTTCCCTCAGGACTCCCTGCTTCTTATAGGTCCTAAGTTGTTTCAGTGCACTGACAAAACTCTCCAGACCCCAAAACTCTCCAGATCCTTCTTGTCTCCTACAAGAGCGTTTTCCACCTCTTTTTTAAACTACCTCTCTCTTCTCCAGTCATGGCCAAACACCTCCTATAGATTAAAGAAAGAAGAAACATTTCGACATTTGTCCTTGACTCATGCCCTGTGGCATTCTTCCAGGGGAGCCTGAACATTGATGAGGAGTTTATCCTGAGACAGTTTGACATTAACTATCAGAGCAAACCACGCTATAATGTGCTCCACACAATGAGACCCAGCCAGGTTCCTCTGGAGCTAAAGAAAATGAGTGGGCTAAATAAACTGCAGGAACCACAGTTGTTCCAGAAGCTAGACTGTGAGCAGAGACTTCGGAAACCACAGGTAATTGCAAAAAAGGGAGAAGACTGAGAGTCAAAGAAAATTAAATTATATCAAAATGTTAAATGTTCTTGAATTTGGGTACTTCAGAAGGCACTGACCTTTTTTTAGTAAAATTCTTGAAAAATTCTTTGATGTTTAATATTTGTTAAAAAATCTAATAAATAAACATGTTAAGTGAGTGAATATTTACTACATCTAACGAAGTCAGTTATACAAACAAGGCATGCCATTTAGCATTTTTGGTGACATCTGAAGAGTCATTAGTTCTTTTTTTTTAACAAAAGCACAACAGGACAAATCCACACTTTTATTTATTTTCAAGAAGTTTAAATTCTCAAAGGATACAGCATCACACGGATTCTGTGTCCAATGGCCTTAGCAGGAAGGTTGCTTCGGAATTTGGCACTAACCATGCCACTGTTTCCATGAGCTCGAGTGATCTTTCCCCAGATTACTCTGGTTTTGTTAAGTTTTCCACCAGGAGTTACTGTGTTGTTCTTTGCTTTGTACACATAAGCACATCTCTTGCCTAAATAGAATTCAGTTTCATCTCGAGCATATACACCTTCAATTTTCAGGAGAGCAGTGTGTTCCCTTTGGTTCCATAGACCCCGTTTATAGCCAGCAAAAATTGCCTTGGACCACAGCCTTCCAGACATGTTTGTCGTTTTAGAAGTCCCGTGCCCAGCAGGCCTTCACAGGGTCCAAGATGGCTGAAAGAGACTCATTAGTTCTTTTTATGTGTTTTATGTGTTGAAACAATAGGTTTGTTTTCTATGTTGAAACTTATGCATTTTACATGTTGAAATTCCAGTAGTCAGTAGAACTATACATGTATATTTACCATTATAAGAGTAAAATGTTTGCAGTCAATGACTGGAGACACTGTTCCTGTCCAAAGAATTCTTGAATTTTTATGGTGGTGTTTTCGACCACAAACCATCATTCTTGACCACATGCTTGCCTGATAATTAACAAATCGCTCAGTTTCCCAGCACCAGTTTCCTGTGAAGACAGAACAAGGAAACAGTAGAAAAAAACAGGCTATGTTCCAAAAGGAAGTACTATGAACCCCTAAGAACCTTTCTATACAATGTGTTAGTTCAACTATATATATACAAGTCAACTTGTGCCAGTCCGACAACAGATTCCAGTGCCTATGTGGGAATTGTGGGGTGAGGCGGTTATACAATTTGTTTCTCTGAAAGTGAAGATAACAATTACCCTCTGTCTTTTGTACTAAGTGCTTGTTCAGTTGCTCAGTTGTGTCTGACTCTTTGCGAACCTCATGGACTGTAGCCCACCAGGCTCCTCTGTCCACAGAATTCTCCAGGCAAGAATACTGGAGTGGGTTGCCATTCCCTACTCCAGGCTTGTTACTGTTTTTCCAATATTTTTGACACAATAACTTTGCCATTTATATTTGAACATAATCAGCTGACCTAGTTTTACACTCATGATGTTTTCCACCCTTGACCCTGTTGCATAAAATTTATGAAAACTGTACATTCTGTCACTAATATCAGCACTTTAAATTTTCCATTTTCCACTCATCTTTCTAAAGTGTAAAGTATAAAATGATCCTGGACAGGCAAATTATATCCACATGGTTCAGGCACATGGGGCCTGAACCACTGCTTGTTCTGAATCTAGGCTGAATGAAATTGCTCAAGTACCTGTACTTATAAATAATTGCACAAATGCTGCTTTATAAAGCATGGTGGTTATTGCCAAAATTGAACTTTTGACTGGCAGATGGAGGATCACTGTGCAAAAGTTCAAATAGATTTCCACATGGTATCATTTTCCTTTGGCCTAAGGGACTTCCTTTGATATCTTTCTTTGATATCTCCTCTCTACCTGTGTTTCCCTGGGGCTCAGACTGTGAAGAATTTGCCTGCAGTGCAGGAGACCCATGTTCAATCCTTGCATCGGGAATATCCCCTGGAGAAGGGAATGGCACCCATTCCAATATTCTTGCCTGGAGAATCCCATGGACAGAGGAACCTGGCAGGCTACAGCCCATGGGGTTACAAATAGGCAGACACTACAGAGTGACTAACACTTTATACACACGTCACACTCAGCCAGTGTAGATCTGCTGGCAATGAATTCTCCCAGCTTTCCTAGGTCTGAAGCTATCCTTATTCTGCCTTCATTTTAAAAGGTATTTTTATGGATATAGAGTTCTAGATTCAAAAGTTTTTTGTTTGTTTTCAGTACTTTAAAGATGCCCCCACTGTCTTCTTGGTTGTGTTGTTTAAATCTTATGTCATTCTTATCTTTGTCACTGATTTTGAGTAGTGTGATTATTATACACATTGGTATTTAGTTCATGTTTTTTATGCTTGGGGTTTACTAAGCCTCTTTGATCTATGAGTTTATAGTTTTCAACTATTGGGGGAAATTTTGGCTATTACACGGTCAAATGTTTTTACCTTCAACCCCCTCCCAGGACTCCAATCACATGTAAATTAGGTTGCATGAAGTTGTCTCATAGATTACGGCTGCTCTGTTCAGTTTTGATTCTCTTTTTTCTCTGTGTTTCTATTGCTATGTCTTTAAATTCTCTAATTTTTTTCCCACAGAAGATTGAGGGCAAGAGGAGAAAGGAGTGATAAAGGATGAAATGATTGGATGGCATCACTGGCTCAATGGACATGAGTTTGAGCAAACTCAGGGAGACTGTGAAGGACAGGAAAGCCTGGTGTGCTGCAGTCCATGGGGTCACAAAGAGTCAGACAGGACTTAGTGACTGAAGAGCTACAGACATCTAGTGGGTAGAGACCAGGAATGCTGCTGAACCTCTTGCAATGCATGAGACAGCACCCACCCCCCCAACAAAGAATTATCCAGCTCAAAATGTCAATAATGCCTAAGTTAAGAGACCTAATTTTAATCCAACAAATGTTTAATGAGCACTGATTGTGTCCTAAGTATTGTTTTAGATGCCAGTCTCAGCTGCTTACATTTTAGAAGGTGAGAGGTGAGATAAGCAATCAGAAAAATAGTTAGGACTTTCCTGGTGGTCCAGTGGTTAAGAATCCACCTGCTAATGCGGAGGAGATGGGTTTGATCCCTGATCCTGGAGCATCCCACATACCGTGGGGTAACTAAGCCCATGCTCCACAACTACTGAGCCCACAAACCTCAACTACTGAAGCTTTGAGCATGCCCTAGAGCCCATGCTCTGAACAAGAGATGCCATTGCAATGAGAAGCCTGCATACCACTAGTAGAGAGTAACCCCTGCTCACTGCAACTAGAGAAATCCCACTCAGCAACAAAGACCCAGCACAGCCACAAAGGAAAAAAGAAAATATTTAGCATATCAAGTGGTGATAACTGCTGTTAAGAAAAATGAGTCAGGGAAAGAAGACAAGCAGTGTTGTGATGGAGGTTACAGTTTTTGAACTGGGTGGTCAGGGAAGACACAACTGAAATAGATAAGGAGTGAGCCGTGGGGATGTCTTGGGGAAAAGCATTATGGAGGGGAACAGTGAATGCAGAGGCACCGAGGCAGCAGTGTGGCAGGTGCTCTAGAAATAACAAAGTGGTCAGGAGGCTTGGAATGGAACTCATAATGCTGAATCCAGCTCTGAGAAGGGATTTCCCTCCTGTCTTCTTCAGGCAGGTGTTTCTGGCTTGACTCTAGAATGGCCCATACATTCCACCTCATAGTTTAGATATGAGTGAGCCCAGGGACTCAGTCCATGGAATTAATTCTCCAGGCAAGAATACTGGAGTGGGTACCCATTCCTTCTTCAGAGGATCTTCCTAAGCCAGGGATTGAACCCGAGTCTCCTGCATTGCAGGCAGATTCTTTCCCATGTGAGCCACCAGGGAAGCCTGAGAAGAGGGAGGAGCAGGATCTTTGTGTTTCATATCTCTTAGTCCTGTGCAAACATTAGATCTCCTTTCATGATGAGACAATGAGTGGGTATTGCATCACAGCACTGGGCTATGAACTAACAGATGAACTCCTAATGTTGCCAAAATACTGGCCTTCTGTGTACCAATACCAAAAAGAAATATGGAGACAGAGTTTTGGAGGAAAGAGAGTAGCTTTCTTTCTTTGCCAAGCAAAGAGGGAACATGGGAGGCAAGTGCCTCGGAAGCCGTGCCCTCCTTCCTGGGAAATAGGGAGAGGTCTTAGAATCAGGACTTGTAGCCAGGGTAGGTGATAAGGACGAAAACAGTGAAGGTCTTGTATTTTTCTTTCTTCTGCAAAAATTTCAAAAGGGCCACAGCTGGCATCAGGAAGCTCAGTAACTGGGTCTGTTCCCCTCCAAAGTTATCAACTGGTGACCTTCTTCCTGAAATGAAGAATGCTGCTGGGGAGTGTTACAAGAGAGTGTGGAGGAGAAAATGCCAGATGCAGGATACAATTTACATAAAGGATACAGTTCACATCAAGTCAGAAAGTGATTAAGGAATTTACTTTGTGAAGGACAAATCTAGTTGCATATTCTACAGATTAGTAACAGTTAAAACTGCAATTGCTTAACTTTTACATACTTGGTTTGCTGTCTCTGTGGCTATTAACTCCTTCCTTTGTTTCTCTTGCTTATTAGTAGGAAAGAAAAGTTTCATTTCTTTTTTTTTTTTTTTACAACATGAAGACTTTATTTCATAACGCTGAAATAGTCAACATTTACATTACACATGTATTTTTGAGGTATTCACCCATTTTAGTGCACAATTCAGTGATTTCACATTTAAAGAATTGTGCAGCCATCACTGCAACCCCATGTTAGGACATTCCCATCAACCCACAGATCTTTCAAGCTCATTTCCAGGGAATCCTCTTTCCTACAGTCTGCTCCAGGCAGATCTACTTTCTTTTCTTTATATTTGTCCAGAAATTTTCTCTTTTTGTTGTAACACTGAGTCATGAGAGAAAGAAAGATGACAACTCTTCTTCCACCCCTTTCTCTCTTTCAGTTAAAGAGACAAGAGATTGGTGTTGGATAGTATTTGGATCAAAAGTAGTGTACCATTTACAAAGCTGAGCACAGAGCTGGAGTAATAGGCTAATAACATTATTTTGATTGAGTATTGTTGAAGGTCATTACCCTTCATTGAAATATTTGATTTTTAGCTGTTTTACATAGTTCTTTCATTTTTTCTTCCCAATAACCCTATGGGGTAGATAACTATTATCTCTATTTTACAAATGAAGAATTTGAGTAACTTGTCCATGGTCTCATAGCTACTAAGTTGGAGAGGGCTGGATTTGAGCCCAGGTTTGTCTAAATCGAAGGTCATGTTTACCTATCACATTATTTTCTCAGTCGTAAACTTTTCATGTTTGTAAAATCAAAGCCTACTGACACTTCATAAAATGCCTTGGAAAGGAGTAAGCATAAATTAAAAATAAATGGTACCATTTTCACAAGTTTAGATTTACTGAAATGACAAACCAAACAAACTAATGAAATTGGGAATTATGTTATTTGTACAGAAACCTCATAAACCAAAGTGGGTAAAGATGAGATATGGAGCATGGTACCTGAACCCCAAGTTGTGGAAAAAGCAAAGAGCTGATGAGCCTTTGGTTGACCCCGAGGTCTTATGTAAAGCTCAAGATGAGAATTTTAAAAAGGAGCTACAGAAGCAGGTATGTGTGTATGCTGAGACTTGATCATCTGACCCAGTGCAATTGCCACCTCATTTGAAGTCAGAGTCTCTGGAGTAATTCAGAGGCTGCTGAAAGTCTTTTAACTTGCATATTGAATTTGACAGTGAGAAAGTCAAGTCATTTTATGAGGAATATGTAATAAGCAAGACTTGAAATCTCCTAGCTTCATGGTAGACACAATGTCTCTAAAGATGGGGCAACCACTCATTGTCCTCTACTCTTCTTGAGTCCATGGATAAATTGGTTGCTCAAAGGGTGGTGTGACTTGGTAGGACCATCTCAGTTGAGAATGGATATAATGTCATGAGTTCTGTTTGAGTGAAAATGTGAGGCTTTTTTTTTTTTAATCAGCAATGAATGAATGTTAAAATTATGATTAAAAAAAAAAAAACTACTTTTATGCCATTCAGCAGAGTTGCAGGATCTCTCTGAGAGAAAAGGGACAAAGGTTAAGCACTGTTTGATGTTACAAAGCAACAAACACACACACAAGGATATGTTCTGGTTTTACTGTAGATAAGCTTTGTGCCTGCCCGTCTCTTGTGAGCAAGTACCTAATGGAAGAAGATGCTCACTATAGTCCTGAAATTTTGGAAATTTTGATGCAATGCTTATACAGGACTGTGCTGAGAATATTTGTGATTCTCTTCTCTGGATCAGCAGATTCAAAACTTCTCCCAGATAACATTGTGAAAACATCTCAAAAATGTAAAATGCTATAAAAGTTTGGCTACTCATTCATTCAGAAGTCACTCATCAGTTGCCTCCTTTTGCTTGGAAAGCTGAGGCAGAAAGTATTTTATCTTTTCTGGAACTGGGTATGAAATACTTATTTTCAAATGGGAAACATGACATGAATTTATGAGCCCAACATACTTATATATAAGCTTCAAAATAAATAATATTAGGCAGAGTTTCTTGTCATACAGTTTTTGGAGCTGCCTATCTAAATTTATGTGAGTTTAACACATGACATGCTAGCAAAGTAATGCTCGAAATTCTCCAAGCCAGGCTTTAACAGTATGTGAACCGAGAACTTCCAGATGTGCAAGCTGACTTAGAAAAGGTAGAAGAACCAGAGGTCAAATTGCCAACATCCGCTGGATCATAGAAAAAGCAAGAGAGTTCCAGAAAAACATCTACTTCTGCTTAATTGACTACACCAAAGCTATTGACTGTGTGGATCACAACAAACTGGAAAATTCTTCAAGACATGGGAATATCAGACCACCTGTTCTGCCTTCTGAGAAATCTGTATGCAGGTCAAGAAGCAACAGTTAGAACTGGACATGGAACAACAGACTGGTTCCAAATCGGGAAGGGAGTACGTCAAGAGTTTATATTGTCATCCTGCAAGTATATCATGAGAAATGCCAGGCTGGATGAAGCCCAAGCTGGAATCAAGATTGCTGGGAGAAATATCAATAACCTCAGATATGCAGATGACACCACCATTATGGCAGAAAGCGAAGAAGAGCTAAAAAGCCTCTAGATGAAAGTGAAAGAGGAGAGTGAAAAAGCTGTCTTAAAACTCAACATTCAGAAAACTAAGATCATGGCATCCGATCCCATCACTTCATGGCAAAACAATGGCAACAGTGACAGACTTTATTTGAGGGGAGGCTCCAAAATCACTGCAGATGGTGACTGAAGCCATGAAATTAAAAGACGCTTGCTCCTTGGAAGAAAAGCTATGACTAATCTAGACAATGTATTACAAAGCAGAGACATTACTTTGCCAGCAAACGTCAATCTAGTTAAAGCTATGTTTTTTCTGGTAGTCATGTACTGATGTGAGAGTTGGACTAGAAAGAAAGCTGAGCGCTGAAGAATTGGTGCTTTTGAACTGTGGTGTTGGAGAAGACTCTTGAGAGTCCCTTGGACTGCAAGGAGATCCAACCAGTCCATCCTAAAGGAAATCAGTCCTGAATATTTGTTGGAAGGACTGATGCTGAAGCTGAAACTCCAATACTTTGGCCACCTGATGCAAAGAACTGACTCACTGGAAAAGACCTTGATGCTGGGAAAGATTGAAGGCAGGAGGAGAAGGGGACGACAGAGGATGAGATGGTTGGCTGGCATCACTGACTTGATGAACATGAGTTTGAGCAAGTTTCAGGAGTTGGGGATGGACTGGGAAGTCTGGCATGCTGCAGTCCATGGGGTCTCAAAGAATTGGACATGACTGAGTGACTGAACTGACTGACTGAACATATGACATAAAACAGTTCCAGTTCACTTTCAAAAATAACTGAATATCCTTAATGAGTTAAATATTCAAAAATAAAAATAGTAATGAAACTTTTGATTAAGGTGTCTAGACGTTCTCTTTTAAGAAACATATTCTTTTTTTTAAAGATTTTTTTTTTTTGATGTGGACCATTTTTTAAATCTTTATTGAATTTGTTACAATATTGCTTTGTTTTATGTTCTGGCTTTTTGGCCCCAAGGCATGTGGGATCTTAACTCCCTGGCCAGGGATTGAACCCTCACCCCTCTGCGTTGAAAGGTAAAGTTTTAACCACTGTCCCAAGAAACATATTCTTAAAGACTTAAATAATTTTACAAAAAGATTTATCTTAGTGGTGAAAGCCAGTAAAGACATTTGTCTGATAGTTACAGCCAGCTCATGAAAAAGAAATAATACTTAAATTTTGGAAATGTGGTTTATAGAACTATTACAGTAAAAGACTGTTTATCAGGCAGTTTAGACACAGGAAGGACTCAAAGCAATGGAATTGTTCTGTAATGATTATTAGAAATCACACTTTTATAATACCTGAAGACTGAATATCTTGTGTACTTTAAGTGATGCCACTTGGCTATGCACCTCAGTTCACAAGACATATATGCAGTTGTGTGCTGGTTAGGGCCAGTCACCATGAGGGCATGGCTGTCTTGCTGGAAGCACGAGGTTTGACTATTCTTGATTGAATTCATTTGGAAAGTGAAATGGCCTTAAAGAACTGAATTACAATGATAAAAACTTCTACATCAAGATTTTAAATTCAAATAAATAGAAGAAAAACCAAATGAATGCATGAATACCCTGAAGATATTGGGACTGGATCAAATCTTTTTTTTTTTTTTCTATCATGCCCTTTGGAGTTAATTCTAAAACTTGCAGATATATACTGAGTAGGAAAATACTCCCATTTCTTCCTCTACCACTCTCAATTCTGGTCAGTAAATGTACTGAGGTTTTTTTCCCCACACCGAGCAGTTTTCTGATGCTCCAACACTAGGTGGATGTCCTGTGATTGTACTCAATTCTGACACTGCCTACCTGGAGACAGCATCCGATCCCACAGTTTAAAGGCTCAGACCCTAAGACTGCCTCCACTGCAAATACCAGTCTCAAGTCCAGGTTGTCACCCATGCTTCTGGCTGAGTGGCTGTAAATCAAAGGTTCCCATGACCCCCTCCTTGGGTTTGATCGTCTGCAAGAACAGCTCACAGAACTCAGGAAAACAGTTTACTTACAATCTAGTAAGATTACCAGTTTACTAGATGTCCATCAGCAGATGAATGGATAAGAAAGCTGTGGTACATATACACAATGGAGTATTACTCAGCCATTAAAAAGAATACATTTGAATCAGTTCTAATGAGATGTATGAAACTGGAGCCGATTATACAGAGTGAAGTAAGCCAGAAAGAAAAACACCAATACAGTATACTAACACATATATATGGAATTTAGAAAGATGGTAATGATAACCCTGTATGCGAGACAGCAAAAGAGACACAGATGTATAGAATGGACTTTTGGACTCTGAGGGAGAGGGTGGGATGATTTGGGAGAATGGCACTGAAACATGTATACTATCATGTAAGAAACGAATCACCAGTCTATGTTCGATACAGGATACAGGATGCTTGGGGCTGGTGCACGGGGAAGATCCAAAGAGATGATATGGAGTGGGAGGTGGGAGGCGGGTTCAGGATTGGGAACTCATGTACACCCGTGGCAGATTCATGTCAATGTATGGCAAAACCAATACAGTATTGTAAAGTAAAATAAAGTAAAAATGAAAATAAAAAAAAAGATTACCAGTTTATTATAAAGAGGTACTTTCAAAAGCAGCCAGATGGAAGAAATGCACAGGGCAAGGTATGTGGGCAGGACTCAGAGCTCCCTTACCTTCCCCAGGTACCTTCACATCCTTACCAACACAAAAGCTTGCCAAATTCCCTTCTTTAGATTTGTACAGAGTCTTCATTATACTGGGCTTCCCTGGTGGCTTAGAGGGTAAAGAATCTGCCTCCAATGCAGGAGAGCCAGGTTCAGTCACTGGGTTGGGAAGATCCCCTGGAGGAGGGCATGGCAACCCACTCTAGTATTCTTGCCTGGAGAATTCCATGGAGAGGAGCCTGTTGAGCTACAGTCCATGAGGTCATAAAGAGTCAAACATGACTGAACGATTTTAATTGATTATATCACTGGTTGTTCCTGACTAATTCAATTCCAGCTCTTCTCCCCTCCCAGGAGGTTGGGGTTGGAGCTGAAAGTGCCAACCTTCTAATTACATGGTTGGTTTCCCTGGCAACCCTCCCCCATCTTGTAGCTATCTAGGGGGTTTCCAAAAAGACCTCATTAAGATAAACTCTGTCGTGGCTGAAAGGTGCTTGTTATAAATAAGGAAAAACTCACCTCTGTGGCTTTTATCACTTAAGAAATTTCAAGGCTTTTAGGAGCTCTGTGCCAAGAATGGGAAGAAGACCAAATACATATTTCTTATTATAAATCACGGGCTTCCTTGGTGGCTCAGACGGTAAAAAATCCACCTGCAGTGCAGAAGACGAGGGTTCAGTCCCTGGGTTAGGAAGGTCCCCTGGAGGAGGGCATGGCAACGCACTCCATTATTCTTGCCTGGAGAATCCTCATGGACAGAGGAGCCTGGTGGGCTACAGTCCATGAGGTCGCAAAGAGTCGGACATGACTGAGTGACTAAGCACAGCATAGCACATTATAAATGACTATCCATGGGATTTTCCAGGCAAGAGTACTGGGGTGGGGTGCCATTGTCTTCTCCGTTATAAATGACAGTATCACAATTATTAATCTCAAATAGAGTCTAGACATCCTAGGTCAATAATTATCTAATTGATAAAATGTGTTGCTTATCCTTAATACAAGAGTAAGAAGAAGACCAGGGAAAGGAAAGTTGGGTATCTTTTGAAAACCTTTGTGGTCATCAACTTCTGAACATTATTTATACACATATTCCCACATGAGAAGGAAGTAGTTTAAAATGAGGTACTTGATAAAGGGCTCGGTGCTTTTAATTAGGACAAGTGTGACATGAAGCTTCTGACAGCTGACCGTTTTTAAACTGTGGACCCTCTTTCAGGAGGAGTTACTTGCAGACCTTCATGGAGCTGTTGCCTTTAAGGATTTTATCCTGAGCAGGGGCTACAGGATGCCAAGTGTGAGTAAAGGGTCATTTCGGAGAGACCCGCTTAGGGGCTCACAGTTGCTAATGGGAAAGGGGTCAGTGACTGATGAAATACTTCTTTTCCAGGTGCACACCAGGACTCAGCCCTGGAGAAAGGGTGTGCTTACCCCAGACAGGGGCCCACAGATGGCGTTTGTTGTTTTGCCCTTTTGATTCTGCCTGTTTGCTTCCTGTTGACTCACCTTCCTTGGGTTTGGCCTTAATGGGACCAAATGAAAGGAATCTGTGTGCAGGGCGAGAGGCTGCTGTTAAAACACTGAATCCTCCAGGAATGTTAAGTCTCCCTCACTTCCACTTCTAAGGTCAAGGAGCCGTGCTGGGGTCAGGACCAACTGGAGCTTGGAGTCACAGTACTACTATTGTGCTATATGTGGGCAGGAGGAGAAGAGGATGAGATGGTTGGATGGCATCACCGATGCAATGGACATGAGTTTGAGCAAGCTCCGGGAGATGGTGATGGACAGGCAAGCCTGGTGTGCTGCAGTCCATGGGGCTGCAAAGAGTCAGATACGACTGAGCGACTGAACAACAATGCAGGGTACAGGAGGATGCAGACTAAGCCAAAAGGTCACTTCCCGGGCATCCCTGAAGGCTCTTCTGTCTTTCTCTCACTTTGTGCTGCCCCCTCCGTGAGCCTGTGCAGCTGCCCCTTGCTGCCTCCCATGTGGAGACTCTCCTGGAAGATGACAAGAGTAAGGTGGGAGGCTGGTAGAGCAGACCGTTGAGCAGGAGGGCCAGCAGCCTGGAGCTCTGTCCCTAGACCAGCCTGTCACCATGGCAGGAAGCCAGGCCGGCCTGGGGCCTGAGTCATGGCTGAAGAGTTCTGAGTTTGTCCAGCGTCCTCTGCATGCACTCGGCCTGAGGAGTCTTTAGGAGGTCGTGCAGCCAAGATGGTAGTCTTTCCTGGAACTAGGATACTGGATTTCTTTTTTCCAAGAGTGATAGAACAAACAATAACTTATACTGACTGGCAAATGGTGGAGAAGGAAATGGCAACCCACTCCAATATTCTTGCCTGGGAAATCCCATAGACAGAGGAGCCTGGCAGGCTAGTCATGGGGTCGCAAAAGAGTCAGACACCTCTGGGCAACTAAACAACACCACACTGGCAAATAGGTATTTTGATCAACCTCAGGTACAGACTGACTCAGAGCTAAATGAGGCGATGTGAGGGGAAAGTCTAGTGTGTGACATAGACCAATGGGCTAAAAGACTCTTATAGAACTAGGAATGAAATCTGTCCTTTAGCTCTGAGCATCAGCTATAGGCCTACTAGATGTAGTAATGTACTCATACACATTTACGTATTTATAATAACTGCCTCATTTGCATATATAGCCTACATAAGTATATTTATATGTGTAATATAAAAATATGTGTATATATTTTACATGATTATATAATTTTATAGATGATTATATAATACATGCAAACTTATTCTTAGCTTAAATATAATTATATGTGTGTGTATATATATATATTCATGCAGACATATTAATATATATTATTGCCAAGGAGATAGTATGTTTGTATGTATATATATATATTTATATACATATACACATATATATGTTATAATTGGGTATCTTGATATTATGATGACTCATAGTTTTTCTGAATATTCTTAGTGGCAAGAGATTTGTTTTTTCATTTTGCTTGGTCCCTTATTCATTTAATCCATTCTGTTGATGAACATTTAATTCAATTTTGGGCAAAAAGAAGCATGTCTGAATCACTGGCTACTCTTTTAGCTGCATCAGCTGAAGAGAGATGATGCCCCTGGCTACAGCTGAGTCCCATGCAAACACCTGCATGTCAAAACCCTGGAATATTTTCTCCCTTTCTTATATCTTATATCCTTGATTTTATCAGTAAGATTTCAACTAAAAGAGAGGAGGAACTCTATTATGGTAAATTATATATATATATAGTCCTTTAGTCATTTAAATTTATATGTGAGCATTTATTCTCTTTTCACTCCCCTAATTTCTATGTACACTGTGTATATACATATATGTATGTTACATGAGCATAGGTACTTACACATTCCAGTATTTGCTTCTGGATAACTGCTCTATACATTACTGACAGCTTCATTCCCTCAGCTACACGGAGGTCCAAGCCTTTAATAGCAGAGATGGGCAGTACAAGGCTGTGCTGAGCTGAGCTGAGTGTGAATTAATCTAGGCATTTCTGATGATATGCAACTACCTTCCAAAGTCCACCATCTAGCATGGTCTAGTCATCAACATCAGATGTTGAGTACTATAAGGGTATACAGTAGAATATGAGATTGTGAATTCAGGTATGGTAGTGGTTCTGACCAGACTGTACAGTTTTCATTTGCCAATTTTAGCTTCTCTGATCTTTTTTCTTTTTTTAGTTCCTTGAGAAGATATATATGAAGAAAGAATATAAATGTGAGGGTAACCAGAGTCTTATAAAATAACTCAAGCATAGACAAATCTTGGGAAGATGATTAGACAGTTTTCATTTACTTAGCTATTTCTCTCTTGTTAAACATTAAACAAAATTTATGATGAATGTCCCCCCACAAATGTACAACTTTGACTTGGCAACATACATAAAATTTATAACAAATACTTATAAACATTTCAGAATGGTCTTCTGCTTCAGTTAATCAATATTTTATATATCTTATCAACTATGAGATCAATATTCATATTTGGTGTTCTAACACTTTTGTAGTAATGTCAATATTACATAGTTATGTCAACTATTTGTAAAAATAAATAAAAAAGCTGAATTACTTTCTTGCATTTTTCCAGACTATTATTTTCCCTGCTTTCAATGAATACCTCCTTTACTCTTTCTTTACAATATTATCTTCTTTCATTTGAATTCAGTTTACTGAGAATTTTTCCCCATTTTTTGTCATGTTAGTCTTGATAATAAATGTGTACTCATAAGGTCATGGATCATAAAGTTTAATGGAAACTCAAGATAACATTTTAAAAATTAAATTTTAAAAATATTTTTGTTAAAAATATTAATGCTTATGTCAGGAAAATTAGGAAATATAGACTAGCAAAAAGAACATTAACAAATACAAAGAATTTCTGTAGAGTCTGCAATAACCACTCTTTAGTTATTGGAATGCATCTTTCTAGATCTTGCTCTCTAGATTATTTAATCAAAAGGAGTTTATTAAAAGGATACTGGGGAGTTCCCTGGTGGTCTAGTGATGGTTGACTCCACACTTCCAATACAGGGGGCTTGAGTTCAATCCCCGGTTGCAGATCTCCTGCAAGCCACGTGGTGTGGTCAAAAAAATAAAAATGCAAAAAGGATATTGGTTCCCAAAGTTTTATCAGTTACTGTATGTGTCTTCAAATCCAAAATCTCTGGCTAATGGATGACCTTTCATCCTCTGGGACTGTCATGGTCCCATTTCAATAACCTGTAGCTGTAAATGAGTCTTTATGTGTCCAGACATGTTAGGGTAATGGAGTACATGAGAGAAACAGTGAGCCCATAGTGTCAGCCTATTGCTGTGAAATGAGTTTCAGTGTTGAGTGGGATACCACAGTGGTGAATAAGCATTCAGGAAGTCTGTGAATGTTGGTGTAGGCAGAAGTTTGTTAAGCAGGAAAGCAAATCCAGTTCCAGAATTAGTTGCTTTTCTAGCAAGGCCACTTTTCCCAGACTCCCTTGATGTTTCAGCTCATCATACATTCCCAGATCGTAGCCCATGGGAGCCACGAAGGGAGCCCATGGGAGCCACGAAGGGAGAGCTGCTCAGCCTGCAAGCCCAGAGGAGGAGGCATCCAGTTGTACTAGGCAAGCTGGGGCAGGATTTTGGCATTCAGTCCCATAATTCTGACTTTCACGTGTTGAGTGGAGGAGGTGTTGGGGGTGGTCTGGAGAGAATTCACTTATTTCCTTGGACACATTGTTCTTGGCTTTGTTACATTCAAGCCTAATTTATATCAGGGACTCAAGTTTGGTTTTAATTGCCAGACAACTATTCTGCAGAAGCTGTAGCTAGATCAACCTTGCTGCTGCTGCTGCTAAGTCGCTTCAGTCGTGTCCGACTCTGTGCGACCCCATAGACGGCAGCCCACCAGGCTCCCCTGTCCCTGGGATTCTCCAGGCAAGAACACTGGAGTGGGTTGCCATTTCCTTCTCCAGTGCATGAAAGCGAAAAGTGAAAGTGAAGTCGCTCAGTCATGTCTGACTCTTAGCGACCATGTGGACTGCAGCCCACCAGGCTCCTCCGTCCATGGGATTCTCCAGGCGAGAGTACTGGAGTGGGGTGCCATCACCTTCTCCGAGATCAACCTTAGTGAATGGAATTTAAGATATTGCATCCAGAGCCTGCATTTCTGCCTCCATGCCCACTTTGCTTATGACATCTCTGGGCAACATTGGTGCTCCTGGAGAAAGAAGGGGGCTGGCATGCAGAGGCTAGGTTAAACTTTTCCCTTGATTATTGAGTGCTTCCTCTGTAGTGGAGTCCTTTGGGTGCATATTCCCAAAGAACCAAATCCCCTCATACTCTGATCCATTCTGTGCAATCCCCCGTATACCTGTTCACCCAAACCTCCTTGTCACCAGCCCTGCATTCATGATCCTTCCAAGTCTCTGGCTTCTAAGCTAAGCCATCAGCTGCCGACCATTAATTGGTGACACATGCTCCTTAGGCCATTTCTCCTTTCAGACAAAGTGGTCAACAGGATGAAACGCTTACATTTCTGCCTGCTCGAAAATTCCTCTTCTCAGCTGTTCTTCAGGGCCACCCTTGAGTTGGGCTAGAGTATCAAGGCTGTCCACTTGTGGCTGCTGCCATCATATTGTGGAGGCTGTCTGTTTCATTCCCCGGACTTAAAGAACATCCCCAGGTGAGGCGTATAGGCTGAGAAAGATGGCAGTATGTTAGGAGTGGGCACACCGTGTCTTCAATTTCTGGTCAAACCCAGTCCTAAATAGAAAACTGTCACCTGATTACGAGAAGCAATATAATTTGGTAATTAAATCTGTGGACTTTGGAGCTGGAGAGCCTCAATTCAAACCCAGCTCGTTCCTTATTAGCTGTATGGCTATGGGGCAAATTGCTTATCCCGTCTCTGCTTCAGTGTTCTCGTCTAACATAGGGATGGTAGCAATAATAACGGTACCATCTCCCAGAATTGGGGTGGGGATTAAAAGGAATGTTAGCAGTAAAGTGCTTAGAGCGGAGCCCGGCACACAGTGCGCACACACTAAATGTTAGCTGACTTTATGGCTTAGGGGATCAGATGACCCCCAGTTGACGATGAGCACCAGTCGCTTGGTTACCTAAGGTCTTCTCATGATCAGGCTGCTGTATGAGCCGGTGCCAAGCAACAAGCTGAGATTGGTTCTTCTAAAGGAGAGTAGTTACATGCCACAGAGCTCACAGCTCAGCTGCAAAGCCCTGGGAGCCTGAGCTCTGATTCGCCTTTCTGGCCATGCCAAAGCTCCATTCAGCAGCTCTCTGTGCCACAGGTGCTTCAAGCATTCTGGCTTCTCTGGGTCAGAGGGCAGAGATTTCTGGACCATCTGAAAGCCTCCTCTCACTTCAGGACACCCTCCAAGCTGGCAGCCTCTCAGATTACTAAAGAAATGAGCTGAAACAGCACATCTAAATCTGGCCTCCAAAATCCAAAGAGTAGTGTGTGTAGCACGTCATTATATGTTATTTCCAACTCCCAAGTGTAATAGATGTAAATAACCTCAGGAGCGCAGATACTAACAAAGAAGTGGTCATTAGCCAGGAAGTAATGAATCTTTACGTTTTATTCCATTTGGCTTTAAGATAATTTATTTTAATTGTAAGTGTATTTAAGTTTTTAAAATGTATTTAATTTCTGGCTGTGTCGGGTCTTAGTTGCAGCACGTGGGATCTTTGTTGCATCATGCAGAACTTTCATCTTGGCCCATGAATTCCCTAGTTATGGCATGTGAGCTTAGTTGCTTTGCCCAGTGTGGGAATCTTAGTTCCCTGACCGGGGATGGAACCCGAGTCCCTTGCATTGCAAGGTGGATTCTTAACCACTGGACCACCACGGCAGTCCCCTTAAGTCTTAATAATGACTCTGTTTAACAACCAGCTCGCTAAATTCTTGAAAATTTAATAATTGGCTTTTGTGAGCTGGGATAAACTGTCTCCTACTGATGGTAGGATTCAAGTCAGTGGCCAGGGATGGGGGGGAAGGTGTTAGGGGTAAAGAATAAAAAGAATTGTCTACCCCAACCTCCTTCTGGGTTATTTCCACAAAAACCATTTTAGGAGTCTTCATGCAACGTGGGAAAAACCTCACCACAGAGGGGAGTAGGGAGAAATTTTCTGACAAGGAAGGCTGCATTCGTTTGGGTCTTTATTGCTGTTCAGTCACCGAATCATGTTTGCGACCCCGTGGACTGCAGCATGCCAGGCTTCCCTGTCCTTCACTATCTCCCAGGGTTTGCTTAAAGCCTTGTCCACTGGGTCTGCCAAGGAGCAAATGACAAAATGGCATTAGATATTTGAGAGATTTACTGGGGTTGGGAGCAGGAGAACATAGAAAGTCTTTAGATTCAGGTGCATCTCTGTTCCCTGTGGAAGGAAGTGAGTGAGTGAGTGAGTGCCGCTCAGTCGTGTCTGACTCTTTGCGACCCCATGAACTGTGTAGCCCACCAGGCTCCTCCATCCATGGGATTTTCCAGGCAAGAATACTGGAGTGGGTTGTCATTTCCTTCTCCAGGAGATCTTCCTGACCCAGGGATTGAACCCAGGTCTCCCGCATTTTAGGCAGATGCTTTACCGTCTGAGCCACCAGGGAAGTCCAAAGAGGGAAGGAAAAAGAAGACTTGAGTAGGAAGAATTTTGACTCTGGCACAATTCAAGTAAAGGTTTGGCCAGGCCAATGGGAAGACCTCAAGTCAAGATTGACAAGAGGAGGCGTCTCACATTTTGCTAAAATAGGCCTGCTTTGGTAGGTCAGCATGCTCAGTCATTGGCTGGGAGCAGCCCAAGAGAGCACGACCTTGGTGAGAGGGTGAAAGATCCTGAGGGGTAGCAGCTGGGTCCATCAGTCACTTGTACTCCCTGAAACAGGAGATCCGAGGAACATATTTTCATAGGGTTGGGAGATGCGGGAACGTGAAGCCATCTGAACATTCCCATATGGTCACAGTTTAGCATTTAGGGTCTCACTGCTTTCCATCAATACTCTGCCTTTACATAAGAGACTTTGCAAAGCTGTGAATTCAAATGGTATTTAAAATTATTTTTTTTAATTTGCTTTATGAAGATACAGTTTACATATAATAAAAGTCATTTGTGTTAAGTGTATAATTCTTTTATATTTAACAATGTATGAAATCATGTGACTATCACCACCACCATCAAAATACAGAATATTTCCAACAACGTTAAAGGTTCCCTCTCACTCCTTTGCTCTCAGTCTCCTTTCCTTCAACCCTGATCTCTGTCTTTCTCTGGCTCTTAGTAATTCTTTATTACAAAATAATTTCAGCATCCCAGAATATATAAAGAAGTGTAGCTCTTTCGCTCAGGCCTGTGGCACCGGCAGGACCGGCAAGTGTCACGGTCTTCGTACTGCCAGGAAGCTCTGTAGCCACCAACGAGACCAGAAGTAGTATGACAAACAGTACAAGAAAGCCCATTTGGGCACAACCCTGAAGGCCAACTCTTGGTGGTGCCGAGGGAACTGTGCTGAAAAAAGTAGGGGTTGAAACCAAACAGCCAAATTCTGCCATCAGGAAGTGTGTCAGGGTTCAGCTAATCAAGAATGGAAAAAAAAAAAAAATCACTCCTTTTGTACCCAATGATAGTTGTTTGAATTTTATTGAGGAAAATGATGAAGTTCTGGTTGCTGGATTTGGTCACAAAGGTCACGCTGTTGGTGACATTCCCGGAGTCTGCTTTAAGGTTGTCAAAGTAGCCAGTGTCTCTCTTTTGGCTTTATACAAAGGCAAGAAAGAAGACCAAGATCATGAATTTTGATGATGAAAGCACAATAGTAATCAAGTTTCATATACCAAAAAAAAAAAAAAAATGTAAAACCTTGCTCATAAATCATTGCCTGGCTTAATAATTCAGCAAATTAAAGGATCATTTCTTTTCTTTCTTTCAGTTCATCAGCTCTAAGACATGAGATTTTTATAGAAAAATCCCAAGGACTCTCTGATTTGGCAGGATTGTGTCTGTTTCAGAAAAGGTCCACAAATTATTTGATACCCTCTCTTCAAAATGCATTGTCTAATTTCTTTTCCCTTGAGTGTGGGCTGTGCAGACTTGATTTTAAGGAATAGAATGTGGGAGAAGTGATGAATTGTCGCTTCTGAGACTAAATCATAAGACACTGTGGCTTTCTCCTTGTTCTCCCTTGAGTCATTTGCTCTAGGATAAACTAGCTACCATGTTGTGAGGAAAGGCCCGCATGGCAAGGAAATGAAGCCTTTTGCAAATAGCCATCTTGTGATCCTCCAGCCCCATTCAGCCTTCAGATGCAACTGCAACCCCTTCTGACATCCTGATTGCAACCATCCGAGAGATATTGAGCCAGAATCACCCAGTCAAGAGGTTTCTGAATTCCTAACCCATAAAAATGACTCTAATGCTTGTTGTTTTAAACCGTTAAACTTAGGGATTATTTGTTATGCAGCAACAGATAACTAATAGATTTTTGTCCTTGGAAGTAGGATGCTATAACAAGAATGTAAAATGTGGAAGGGAGAAGAATTGAGAAATAGGTAGAAGCTAGAAGAATTTTGAAGAAATGGTTAGCAGAAGCCCCCACAGACTTTGAGGAGGCTGTGGGTGAAGACTAGCAGGAAAATGAGGCAAATACAATTGGAAATTGGGAGAACTGGTCTCCTTTTTCTGCAGTGGTGGTTTAATCACCAAGTTGTGTCTGACTCTTTGTGACCCCACGGACGGTAGCCAACCAGGCTTCTCTGTCCAAGGAATTTCCCAGGCAAGAATAATGAAGTGGGTTGCCATTTCCTTCTCTGGGGATCTTCCTGACCCAAGGATCAGACCCATGTCTCCTGCTTGGCAGGTGGATACTCTGCCACTGAGGCACCAGGGAAGCCCCTTGTAATGGAATCAGAGAAGGCAATGGCACCTCACAATAGCAGGAGGCTTATCTACACTGTCACCTGAAGTAACATGGAAAGTAGAATAGCACCTGATGAATGGTGATGTCTAAGGAATTTTTTATGCAGAGTGTTGAAGGTATTGCCTGGTCTCTTGCTGCTTATAGTAAAATGCAAATTAAGCCCAAAGGACAGTTAAAAGCAATCAGGACTTCATGGTTTTGAAAACTCCTGGCTTCTCACATGACAAGTGATCTTTAAATTAAGAAATGATTCGTAGCAAAGATTAAATCCAAAAGGACACATAAAGGACATAGCCAGGAAAACATGGTCTAAAGATAAATCCAAGGATGTTATTGGCAAATCCCTTGTTAAGATCTCATAAAGATCAAAGATGACGCTTCAGAGGACATTTAGGCAGACAAAATTCTAATGAAATTTTTAGTGTGCCTCACAGTTTTAATCAAACAATGGAGCATCTAAGAAATTGGAGGGTGTTGCTCTTCAGCAGACTCTCAAGGTTGAGAAGGGCTTATTATAAAGAGATTTGTGGATTTGGCTCTTGAATAATGATGTGGACTGAATAAGATTCATAGGAGACCTGCAAAGTTTTTTGAAGAACTGGATTGGAATAAACATTGCCAGCTTGGACTAAAAGTGGGTGTGTCTGAAAAGGGATGAGTATATTTTGCAGGTGAGATCAACATATATAATTTGTATCTGAAGGACAGGCTATGCTGGTCTTAGACTATATCCACAAGTTATTTGATTTTCTTTCCTGCAAAGGACATTTGGAGGAGTTAAGCTCTCTTCTTGAAGGTGGGCTGTACTTAGCTGCTTACTTTTTTTTTTTTTTGACTACGTGGTCTCAATAGTTGCAGTATGTGGGCTCTCTAGTTGTGGTTTGCGGACTTAATTCTGTGGGATCTTAGTTCCCCAACCAGGGATGGAACCCGTGTCCCCTGCATTGGAAGGAGGGTTCTTAACCACCAGAGAAGTCCCTACCTGCTTACTTCTAATGAATAAAATGTGTCAGAAGTGGCAAAGTGTGATTTCCAAGACGAGATTATAAAAGGCATTGTACTTCCTCCCTGCCTTCTCTTGCATTACATGGAATAAGGCAGTTTTTCAGCCTCAGCCCAACTGATGTTTTGGACATGGTTATTTTTGTTTTGAGGGGCTGCTTGTGTATTATAGGATGTTTAGCACCATCTCTGATCTCTACTCACTCAAAATTCCCCTAAATTAAATTGTTTTGTCAAAGTTCATATACATATACATACACACACACACACATACACAAATTTCCTTATTTATTCTGGCTTTTTTTTTTAAGGCTTTGTATACCCAAATTGCCCTTCAGAAAGTTTGTATCTTTTCCCACTTTCGCAAGTTGAATCTGTAGATCTTTTTTTAAAAAAACATCTTTGCCAGTATTGGTTTTGTCTTTCAGAAATCTTTGCCAATATAATAGGCAAAAATTGATATCATTTTAATTTTTTATTATTGCTGACTTTGACCATTTAAAAAATGATTTTGGTCTGTTGTATTTCTTTGTGACTTAGCCCATTTTTTTCCTGGTGCATGAATGAAAACATAGGACTTACTTTCTTTTTTTCAACTTCTTATTTTGTTGGAGTATAGTCAATTAGCAATGTTGTCATAGTTTAAGGTACACAGCAGAGCAACTCCTCCATACGTATCTAAGTATTTATGTCATAGTCTAAGGCCAGCAACTCCCCAAACCCTCCTCCCACCCAGGCTGTCACATAACACTGAGCAGACTTCCTCGTGCTATAGGAGGACCTGCTTCCTAGGGCAGGCGGTTCTGCATATTTTGATGAGGAGGGCTGGAGAAGCCCCACTTCCCTCACTACCCTCCTAGGAAGGTGCCCAGTGTACACAATTCTTCCTTGAAAAATTTATTCCTTTAGTTTGTTCTCCCTCTAGATTTTAAAATATCAAGCAAATTCACTATCGGGTATTGATGACACATTAACTTTCTTTTTGACACATTTTATCAGATACCAATACATGAACAGTGCCATGGGTGGGTAGGACCAGGAGGCAGTTAGAGAAGAATACTGAAAAGAGGAAGAAGACAAGAAACCGGATAATGGTCGCTTCAAACTTTGCCCTAATCATGGTTTTGCTTAGGTATATTCTTTTCTAGGGCTTCCCTGGGGCTCAGGCAGTAAAGAATCCGCCTGCAATGCAGGAGACCTGGGTTCAATCCCTGGGTTGGGAAGATCCCTGGAAGAGGGCATAACAACTCATTCCAGTATTTTTGCCTGGAGAATCCCTATGGACAGAGGAACCTGGCAGGCTATAGTCCATGGGATCGCAAAGAGTCAAACACGAATGAGCGACACTCACACACACACACACACACACACACACACACCCTTTTCTAATCTACTTCACTCTCTCCCAAGAATATAACTGTTAATTCTTTAAAAACATTTTTTCAGGACATCCATCTCTTGTATTTTGGTAATACATTCTTGGTGTTTCACTGTTTCTGATATTCATTCATTCAATAAATGTATAGTTTGAGGCCTGACTATGTAGGACTTTAGGCACTCTGTAGGACTCTTTAGGGAAAAATCTATACATTCCTTGCTCATGAGCCTATTCTCTAGTGTGGGAGACACATCATTAACAAGTAATCAAAGAAGATAACATGGTGAGTGATGGATGATCTAACGATGATCAGTGAGGTTCCAGAAATAAGAATAATCGACAGAAGTTCTGCTGGGCTGGTGGTGCAGGCATGGCTTTGGAGGGGGAGGTTGAGGAAGATTCTGATCTATATTTACTTCCTTAACAGTTGGCACCTGGTGGGAGTGAGCATCTTTCATTCCTTACTACAATTATTTGAATTGTTCCCACTTGGGTGGAGGGTCGGCATGTGTGGCATAGCCTGACATGACTGGTTAGAAGTGGCAGAGAGTGCCTACTGGCTCGTCCTCTTTTTGTGTTCTGGACCCACTACCCTGCTCTGGGAGCCCCCAACGAAAGTGAAAATGTTAGTAGCTCAGTTGTGTCTTTGCGACCCTATGCACTGTAGCCTGCCAGGCTCCTCTTGGTAGCCATTTCCTTCTCTAGGGGATCTTCCCAACCCAGGGATCAAACCTGGGTCTTCTGCAACTGTGGGCAAATTGTTTACTGTCTGAGCTGCCTGGGAAGCCCGGGTGCCCCAACACCATACTTAATGGTTTCTATTTTTCCCTTCCTGATCGCCTCTCTTCCTCCTTAAACCTTCTGAATTAACCTTACTCCTTAGTCTCTGTGCTGCTTAAAGTGAAGTCCACACACCAGCAGCATCATTATCAATTGGCAGCTTGTTGCAAAGGCAGAATCCCAGACTTGCTGAATAGGAATCCGCACTTAGCAACATCGCCAGTGCTTTCTCCACTCACTCAAGTTTGAGAAATCCTCGTTCAGAGCTATGCTTCTCATTGGTCTGTGAAGGCCCTTCTCTGGTTATTTATTTATTCCCCTTTATTCCAAAGCCCATTCCTATCCTTTCACCCAACAGAGATACTCCCTTTAATCTGTTTAAGAACTGGCCTTAACAGATGAACAACAAGGTCCTACACAGGAAACTATACTCAATATCCTATGATAAACCATAGTGGAAAAGAATATGTATAACTGAATATTTTGCTGTACGACAGAAATTAACACAACATTGTAAATCAACTACACTTCAATAAAATTTTAAAAAAAGAATTGGCCTTAAGCCTACACTTTTAAACCTAAAGAGTGTTATTATGAGAGTATATATGTATTTTGAATGTACATAAATGTTATTGTACTAGAAATATTATTGCTTCCTACATTTTAGTCACTAATATGTATTTAAGACTTAATTACATTGTTGTATAGATTAAGTTCATTGTCCTAATGACTTTATAGCATTTAATCAGCATCCACTCTGTTTTACTTACTATTTGCTAATGATGGGCAGCTAGGTGGCCTTGAACTTATCATTACCCCAAATAACACATGTGTCCCCTTGCAGTCTTGTCCAAAGTTTCTCTGGGCCATACATGCTCAGGAGTGGGATTGCTGGGTCCTGGGGTATACATATACATAATTTCACAAAATTCTTCCAGATTGTTCTCCAGATTATTTGTCCCTGTTTACTGTAGCCACTGGGTTTCCCTTGTGGCTCAGCTGGTAAAGAATCCGCCTGCAATGTGGGAGACCTGGGTTTGATCCCTGGGTTTGGAAGATCCCCTGGAGAAGGGAAAGGCTGCCCACTCCAATATTCTGGCCTGGAGAATTCCATGGACTGTATAGTCCATGGCGTCGCAAAGAGTTGGACATGACTGAGTGTCTTTCCCTTTCATTGTCGCATCAATAGCATCACATCTCTCTAATAGTTGCCTTTCAGGGGGATGTAAGGTGGTATAACGTCATTGCTTTAATTTGCATTTATCTGACTACTAATAAATTTGAGCATTTTTGTGTCTTTTTGTTAGTCATTCATTTATTCAACCAAAAATTACCCTGAGTGCCTATTATGTTCCTGGCACCAGGTAAAAGCATCCCTTCTTGACTTTATACTGGATCTCATGTCTTTTTTTTTTGGATCAGTTTGTATGAGTTCATCATATATATACATATTAATGCCTTGTCAGTTTTAACAACACAAAAACCTGCTCCCCACATGAATCTATCTGCTGTCTGCTGTCTACTATCTCACTGACCAGATAGCCTTATTTTGATGAGGTCAAGAAATCTTTTGGCCTCTTCTATTAAGGTTCTCTGGGCTTCCCAGGTGGCGCTAGTGGTAAAGAATCTGCCTGCCAATGCGGGAGACAGAAGAACCTCAAGTTTTATCCCTGGGTTGGGAAGATCCCCTGGAGGAGAGAGCATGGCTACCCATTCAAGTATTCTTGCCTGGAGAATCCATGGACAGCAGAGCCTGGAGGGCAACAGTCCATAGGGTTGCAAAGAGTTGGACACGACTGAAGTGACTTAGCACTCAGGCACACACATTACGATCTCTTGGAGAAGGAAATGGCAATCTGCTCCAGTATTCTTGCCTGGAAAATCCCATGGACAGAGGAGCCTAGCAGGCTACAGTCCATGGGATTGCAAAAAGTCAGACACGCCTGGGCAGGCACGCACACACATTATGCAATATTACAACGACAGTCTCTTGGATTTTGTTCTATTAGTAGTAGTTTTAGCTTTTACATTTAGGACTTCATTCCCTCTGGAGTCCACCATTCTACGTGGTACAAAGTAGTAATCTAACTTTATTTTTCTCTACGTAGTGAACTTGTTCTCCTGACACAGGTTTTCCTTTGCTCGCAGGGTTTCATCATTCAACCTAAGAGATCTCAGCCTTGAGTCTATTCTGGGAACCAAGATGAGTCAGAGGTTTGCAAACAGTTGCATTTAGAAAATGTCCCTGTGAAATCTGAAACTGGGCAACTCCAATGTTGACTGCTTTGCAGAAAGGTTTGACTTGTGGTTAATGTTATGTGGAGTAGCTAGAGCCAAAGGCTTGACAGCAACGGACAGGTGCTAGTGGTGAGATGTTTCTCCTACAAGGTGAGGGCTTGTGGAGAGGCCTTACAAACCAAGAGCAAGGCTGAAATTTACCGTAAATGTTGGGATACTACCAGGGGGATTGTCTAGTATCACACATCCAAATTTGCCCACTCCTAAAATGTAAGCTTTGAAATTTGGACATGATTTAAAAGTATTAGGGGGCAATGTAGCTAGAGTTTCAAGCATGAGTCCTGGGAGATCAAGAACACTGGGTTCAAATCCGGGCTTGGTCACTTACCAGCTGTTTGACCTTGGGCAGATTATTCCTCTCAGGGATTTAACATGAGATCATCCTTATAAAGCACTTAGCTCGGGGCCAATATGTACTAGGCATTCAATGAACAAAGATAATAGAAATGCTTATTACAGAACAGACTCTGCATTCTGGGGAATACAAAGAATAAACAAACTCTGACCCCTCAGGAGTGTACGATCTAACACAGGGATGAGATAAACTACAAAAATAATTATACCATAAGAGAAAAGCTCAAAGTTTGCTCTAAGAGCATTACAATATGTAATCAAAGAAAAGAATGGCATATAAATCTGGGGGCTGGGGCTGGGACTAGGATTAGGGGCTGGAAAAAAGTTTCATGGAAGGACTTGGCTTTGGGGAAATGTCTAGACCAGTGAGCAAAGGCTGCTGCAACAGAGTGCCCATAGGGCTAGAGTATAGATTAACGGTAAGAGGAAGGCCTGTTGGGTTGTGTCATGGAGACCTTGAAGGCTGAAATGGGGTTGGATTTAACCTGGTAGACAGAGAAGATGCTCTGCTCTGAGCTGTGCATTGAGGATTAAACAGGAGTGGCCGCTGAGTGGATTGCAACCAGAGGGGAGGGAGGTGCGGGAGGATGGTATGGTCTGAATGGGGGCATGGGCACTGGGAGTGATAGGTAGGGAGCAACGCAACAGGCCTGTGATGGAAGAATCCACAGGACTCCCAAGGCAACCTCTTCCCCAACCCCCACTTCCTTCCTACCAGCTCTCCTTCCCTTAAAACTACTCCTGGATTTCCTTTCTCTCATTTAGCTGATAGATAACCTCACTTATGGCCCCCTTTGTATCTCAAAACGTTTCTTTCGTTCCTTCTTTTCTTTTTTCCTGCCTGTTTCCTCCCCTCCTTTCCTCCGAGGCCGCCCCTTCTACTGGTGTTCTTGACCCTGCCTTTCCTTCTTCGCATGGAATCTGCACCAAGGACTTCCTGTCCCTCCTCCTCATGTCTTCCTGCAGGTCGCCCCTGGCTCGCTCCTGCTTACAAATGTGCCAGGTGTCTCTCAGGCTGGAAGAGCTTCCCTTGGGTCTGTTTCTCTTCTCAAGTGATACTTCAATTTCTCTCCTACCCTAAGCCTCCAGGTTTCTCCAGAGAGGGTTCCCTCCAAGTCAGCCTTCACCACCTTCACCTCTCAGCCTTCCAAAGCAAGCCCCCACCTCCACAAACACTGTGGAGCCACCAAGGACATCTTTGAGGCCGAATCCAATTTTTTTTTTTCTCAGCCTTCTATCTACGAGGGTCTGCTGAGTGATAACCCTCTTTTCCCCACGCCACCTTCCCCCACTGTTCTCTGTACCTGACTTTGCAAGCAAAGCTCCTGAACCCCTCTTTTCCTAGCTTTTCCCTCCCACCCTCTTTTATCCCTGCCCTGCAATAAGGCACTGGGAGTGAGCAATCTTTTCCTGTACAAGTTAAAGGAGAAAAATTTATATAAACATGTATATGTTATCCACCCTCTGGAGTCAGGCCCCAGCTAGGATCCTCCTGCTCTGTGTGCTATAGGCCCACAGAATAACATTGAGAGCTTGGTTCAGAAGCAAAGGGAAATTGTATTCTTTGATCAGAGCATGGGGAGGTAAGGGCTGCTTGCTCCAGAGCACAGCAGTCCCTGTGGGCAAGGCAGTTTTATAGGGTCCTGACACTGGGAGTGGAGGGGAGGGGGAGGGGTAGAGTTCTCATTAGGCAGGCACAGCCGTGCTGTTTCAGATTGCAGTGCTCACTTGGTGTCTCTGCACAAACCCTGCCACCATCACGCACAGTGGTTCTGGGCTGTGCACTCCTATGGCACGTGTCAGATGCAAGCTCTTTGCCTGTGGCCCTCTATAGGCAAGTGAAGCTAGGCTAAGCTAGCTTAAGTTAAAGAAGAGGTTAGACAGTATCACCTAGATTCCATCTTGTTTTTCTTGGGGATTCCAGTGGGGTTTTGCTGGTGACAAGTATATTTATTTTATATAAACTTAAATATATATTTATATATATAAAGGATTCCCTGTTGGCTGAGACAGTAAAGAGTTTGCCTGCAAAGCGGGAGACCTGAGTTCGATCTCTGCATCAGGAAGATCGCCTGGAGAAGGAAATGGCTACCCACTCCAGTATTCTTGCGTGGAAAATCCCAAGGATGGAGGAGCCCGGTGGGGCTACAGTTCATAGGATTACAAAGAGTCGGAGCCAACTGAGTTTATATATAAATATATATATATAAACTTAAATATATAATATATATAAATAACTTTAAAATATCCATCTCTGTCTATTTATACTCCATTTAATAGAATAATAATCAGTTAGAAAATGGGCACTTCATTATGGCCCCTAAAACATATCATCAAGACATAATTGCAAATAGGTAGCAATATGGAGGCAGCCTTTCAATCTTTCTTGCAATTATGCCAAGGGCTAAAGTTAGGCTCATTCTTTTGTTTTCCCTCTGAAACATTAGTGTCTAACCATGATTTAACTGCCACCTCCCTGTGAGGAATTTCCAATATCTCCAGCCCTGACCCTCTTCTTAAACTATAGACCCCCCAGTCCCAATGTCCTGATAGTACCTCAAACTGAACCTGTCTCAACAGAACTCATTCATCTTCCTCCCTCATCCTACTGAATTTGCCACTCTTTTTTCTTTCCATCTTCTTAGGCTTCAAGATCTGTGTAGAAGCAAAGAGCATTATCTTGAAATTGTATAGTGATAAATACAGTATTGTTAGTGCTGTAAGAATGTTTTTAGAATATGTGGCTGTAGACTTTTAACAAATATGATAGTGAGTGGAATATATATTTTTTAAAACAGCAACACAGAAATCGATGAGTCAACATTTAAGTTTAGAAAATCCAAATAAATAATATTCTCTAAAAATGCTGCATGATAAACCTAATACAATTCTTTTTACAATGTAAATAGAATTCTAATAAGTTGGGGAGAATTATGTCTTTCTTCCTTATATTTTTAATAAATGAAATAGTAATTGATGACAACAATCAACTTTGACTAAGAGCCTTCTATGTATCAGAATTGAATAGCAGGCCTTGCATTCTAGGATTTTATAGATCTTCTGGAATTTCATTCATTAGCACATTGATAAAAAAAAAAAAACTAAGTGTTGAAGCAGTAGCTAAAGTTATCAGTGAGAAAAAAAAGAGAAATGTTCAGGGATTTTCATATTATTTGTAAAGTCACTCTATTGGCTTGAGTTTATAAAATTTAAAAACAGCCTATGTATGACATGTTTCACTTTGACAAAAGGAGATGAAATAATCTTAAATAATCTTAAATCTACAAAATTCTATTAAAAGTTTGATCTATAATAGTCTTATAAGAAGCAATTAGTAAGAGTCCATAAAGAGTTCAGTTCAGTTCATTTCAGTCACTCAGTCGTGTCTGATTCTTTGTGACCCCATGGACTGCAGCACGCCAGTCCATCACCAACTCCCGGAGTTTACCCAAACTCATGTCCATTGAGTCAGTGATGCCATCCAACGATCTCATCCTCTGTCGTCCCCTTCTCCTCCTGCCCTCAATCTTTCCCAGCATCAGGGTCTTTTCCAATGAGTCAGCTCTCCGCATCAGGTAGCCAAAGTATTGGAGTTTCAGCTTCAACATCAGTCCTTCCAATGAACACTCAGGACTGATCTCCTTTAGGATGGACTGATTGGATCTCCTTGCAGTCCAAGGGACTCTCAAGAGTCTTCTCCAACACCACAGTTCAAAAGCATCAATTCTTCTGCACTCAGCTTTCTTTATAATCCAACTCTCACATCCATACATGACTACTGGAAAAACCATTGACTAGATGGTCCTTTGTTGGCAAAGTAATGTCTCTGCTTTTTAATACACTGTCTAGTTTGGTCATAACTTTCCTTCCAAGGAGTAAGCGTCTTTTAATTTCATGGCTGCAGTCACCATCTGCAGTGATTTTGGAGCCCCCCAAAATAGTCAGCCACTGTTTCTATTGTTTCCCCATCTATTTGCCACGAAGTGATGGGAACAGATGCCATGATCTTAGCTTTCTGAATGTTGAGTTTTAAGCCAACTTTTTCACTCTCCTCTTTCACTTTCTTCAAGAGGCTCTTTAGTTCTTCTTCACTTTCTGCCATAAGGGTGGTGTCATCTGCATATCTGAGGTTATTGATATTTCTCCTGGCAATCTTGATTCCAGTTTGTGCTTCATCCAGCCCAGCGTTTCTCATGATGTACTCTGCATATAAGTTAAAGGAGCAGGGTGACAATATATAGCCTTGACATACTCCTTTTCCTATTTGGAACCAGTCTGTTGTTCCATGTCCAGTTCTAACTGTTGCTTCTTGACCTGCATACAGATTTCTCAAGAGGCAGGTCAGGTGATCTGGTATTCCCATCTGTTGAAGAATTTTCCACAGTTTATTGTGATCCACACAGTCAAAGGCTTTGGCATAGTCAATGAAGCAGAAATAGATGTTTTTCTGGAACTCTCTTGCTTTTTCCATGATCCAGCGGATGTTGGCAATTTGATCTCTGGTTCCTCTGCCTTTTCTAAAACCAATTTGAACATCTGGAAGTTCACAGTTCACATACTGCTGAAGCCTTGCTTGGAGAATTTGGTGGGGGGTGGGGGTGGGGGGAAGGGTGGCACTCACTTTGGAGAGAAGAATTTTGAATGTATTTTGAAGAAAGAAGCAGACTTTGCTACTGCCTACTTTGAGGGGGGGTGAAAAGGAGAAATGCGGTTGCCATTTACCGAGATGAGGAAGTCAGAGCAAGTAGTGGGTCTAGGGGTGTTAGATTTGAGTGAACTGGGTTTGAGATGTCTACTAGCATAGCATCCAGGGGGCTCCCCAGGTGGCCCTAGTGGTAAAGAACGGGTCTGCCAGTGCAAGAGGCATAAGAGACACTGGTTCGATCCCTGGGTCGGAAAGACCCCCTGGAGGAGGGCATGGCAACCCACTCCAGTATTGCCTGGAGAATCCCATGGACAGAGGAGCCTGGCGGGCTACAGTCCATAGGGTAGCAAGGAGTCGGACACAACTGAACGACTTAGCATGCAGCACTAGCGAGGAGCTCGGGTTGGTGCGGCCCCCTTCCTCAACTTTCCTCTCCCCTCTCCGTTTTGATGGCAGGGGCTGTGATCTGTGTGCGCCAAGGCGCCAGCACCTGTAACTACTAGCTGAGTCTCCTGGCCGTCAGGCGCTGCTATCGGCTTGAGCCTGGGGCGCGTTTGAATGATCTGTTTTATAAGAGCCACGTGTTAGTAATTATTCCAAGGCGGATGTCTGCCGGCTGTGGCCTTGGTAGTTGGGTGTGGACTTGTGTGAAAAGTGAAAGTCACTCAGTCGTGTCCGACTCTTTGCGACCCCATGGACTGTACAGTCTATGGAATTCTCCAAGCCAGAATACTGGAATGGGTAGCCTTTCCCTTCTCCAGGGGATCTTCCCAACCCAGGGATCAAACCCAGGCCTCTCGCATTGCAGGCAGATTCCTTACCACCTGAGCCACACTTGTGTAGGTCAAGGAAAAGGCTCACCCTGCAGATACAAACATGGGAACCACTGGCTCGTAGTCAGTGTGTGAAGCCATCAGGTCAGCAGAGATGTGAATTTAGAAAGAAATGTGTATAACTTAGTTCTAGGATCCTTGTTTTGTATGCATTTGTCTATGCATACATTAAACATCTGGCACACCGACAGCGCTTAATAAGATGGTTGCTTTTTTTTTTTTAATTAATAAAGCCATCTGTAGAGGCTTGCCTCTGGGCAACCTCCCGTCCGGCCAGGAAGGCATGCATTTTGTGACAACCACGCACCCTAAAAGAAACCGGGTAAGAAAAAATGACTGGATGCGGTAAAAGTGACGGGTATATATAGATGGAAGGGTGTCAGTCCAACACTTTCCTTTTACAGGAGAGGAGGCGGAGGCTCGGGGAGGTGAAGCGCAGCTAACTGGAGGCCGAATGAAGCTTCCACCGCGCCCGCTCTACTTCGGGTCTTCCCCATCCCACCCGACCAAGCTGCCTCTCCCATTCTAGCCCCAGCCTCTCTGGTCCGAGACATAACACAGCCTCTTCCGATTCTAAGTTCCTGGAAGCGCCGGCCTCTATGCGGCCTCACTGCTACTGTTTGTGAGGAGATGCCTGGCTCAGAGAGTCGGGCCTGACCGCCGCGGGAGCCGGAAGGGAAAGCGGCGGGGCAGGCGCGGGTTTGCGCGCTGGAGCCGTGCGCCCTTGGGTTCTTTGCGCACGCAGAAGGCACTTGGGACTCGGCGCCGTGTGCTCCCAGCCGCCGGCAACTGGCGGGGTCGAAAGGGAGGGAGAAGGAGGGCGCTCGCGGGTCCGCCGCGCCGGAGCCTGGGCTGCAGCCCCGGGGCGGGGAGCGGGGCGGGGCTGGGAAAGTTGAGTCTTAGTGGCGGAGGGCTGGGCTCCGCGCGGCAGCGCCCGCCACCGGGGGGACCGTAAAAGGTTGGAGCGGGCTGGGGAGGTGTGGCTCTTCCTGCGTGACCTGAGCCCCCGTCTCGGTCGCCGTCGTCTCCCGCAGCCGCGGCCTCTCAGTCATGGGCGCCGTCTGGTCCGCCCTGCTGGTCGGAGGGGGTCTGGCCGGAGCGCTTTTCGTTTGGCTGCTGCGGGACTCGGGAAAGGAGGGGAATGCGGAGCAGAGGAAGGACGCCCCCCCAAGGGAGGCTGCGGCTCCGAGCGGAGATCAGGGCGGTGGCGGCGGCGGACTGAGCCCCGGACCTTCTGCCAAACCAGGTATTCTTCCTCCTTGTGTCTCCTGGGCAGATCTGCCAGGGGGCTTTGAAGTTCCTCGGGGGAGCGGGAGGGATCCACCTGGAGCTTTTCTAGCAGTCCTTTCCCGGGGACTAGCTTCCTCCACCCGGATCGCGACCCTCGCCGCGCTCCGCATTTTCCCCGGCTGGTGCGCACGCTCCGGGCGGGTTGCTCGCCCCTGCCGAGGCCCTGAAGATGCCCAGACGGTTCGTCAAGGGGCGCGCCCCACCGAGTCGCTGCCCTTGGCTCCTGCCCCTGCTCCTCCGGCGAGGATGGGCTCCTCCGCTCGGCGGAGCTTGGTGCAGTGCAGACGGCTGCAGCGGCGGCGCCCCTTTCGGGCCTTCGGAAAGGGGTGCTTAGGGTTAAGAGATCCTCCGACCCTCCCGCGTCTATCCCAGCAGGGACACTGTCTCATCTCAGTCCCAATCCCATAGCCTCATGTCCTCCTATCCCTCACCCTAGAGAAGAACCGCGTTTGGGAACACCGGAGCAATGACCACCCCCGCTCTCTGGACGCCTCTCTCAGGGAGGCAAAGTTCAGGCTGGAGTCTGGCCATGAAGGCCTCGGCTAAAACCCTGGGGCGGCTCGCTGGCAGCAGATTTCGGAGCTCTCCGCCCTTCCGCATGCTCACCCGAGCAGGGCACAATTGTCTAAAACCCCAGGGAAGAGGCACACTTAGTAGCGGCCCCAACTCCGAGGAGCAGAATTGACATCTAGGTTTAGACGTCGGCGCTTTAGACCCCATGTGCTGGGCAAATAAGAGACTCGGCAGAAAAACTTACCTTCCAGCGCCCTCCCTTGGCAAGCTGCCCATCCCTGGATTCCAGCCTAGTGAAAATGACATCTGTAAACTTTATTTTTAGTGGAGTGGTGTTCATGTGTAGCCACTTGATAAATCTGTTTCTCTGTCTTTCCTGCAGAGAGCTCATTGGTCTTCTTTTCCCTGAAAGCCAGCCTTCTGTTTCAGGTGGAGAGATTGGGAATTCAGAGTAATTTTTGTTTATGCCTCACTTCCAGCCCCACCATTCAGTTCAGTTCAGTCGCTCAGTCGTGTCCGACTCTGCGACTCCATGCCAGGCCTCCCTGTCCATAACCAACTCCTGGAGTTCACTCAGACTCACGTCCATCGAGTCAGTGATGCCATCCAGCCATCTTATCCTCTGTCGTCCCCTTCTCCTCCTGCCCCCAATCCCTCCCAGCATCAGAGTCTTTTCCAATGAGTCAAATATTAAAAAGAGACAATTAAACAAGATCTCCCTCTTCCCATTCCCATCCCCCATCCATACTGATTGAATGGCTCTGGAGATCTTGTAGGGAGCTATTTGGACTATCAATGAGGTGGCCAAGAAGTCAGCTGAGTTTTTGGTTAAAGTGTTAGTCCCTCAGTTGTGTCTGACTCTTTGTGACACCCATGGACTGTAGCCAGCCAGCCAGCCTTCTCTGTCCATGGGACTTCCTAGGCAAGAATACTGGAGTGGGTTGCTGTTTCCTTCTCCAGGGGATCTTCCCAACCCAGGGATTGAACCTGGGTCTACCACATTGCTGGAGAAGGCAATGGCAACTCACTGCAGTACCCTTGCCTGGAAAATCTCATGGACGGAGGAACCTGGTAGGCTACAGTCCATGGGGTCTGGAAGAGTTGGACACGACTGAGGGCCTTCACTTTCACTTTTCACTTTCATGCATTGGAGAAGGAAATAGCAACCCACTCCAGTATTCTTGCCAGGAGAATCCCAAGGACAGAGGAGCCTGGTGGGCTGCCATCTGTGGGGTTGCACAGAGCCGGATACGACTGAAGCAACTTAGCGGCAGCAGGAGCTACCATATTGCAGGCAGATTCTTTACCTTCTGAGCCACCAGGGAAGTTACTTTAAGTAAACAGCCTGTGTTTTGTTGAAGAGGCTCCTAACGCCCTGTCCCCCCACCTCCACCCCTTGCCCAGGGATGCACTGCTGTCCTTCATATTCTGCCAGAGTGACAGCTGCTGCTGGCCTGTCCACACTGTGTTCACCAATGCCTGACCCACACACAGTCCCTGGGAGGGAAGGCGTGCTCTTCTGGTTTGCAGGGTAACTGTGTAGCTCTTCATCACACAGGCTGGACAGCATTTTTTGATGATAGGAGCCAAACGACTTGATTGCATGCCAGTATGGCCTGCACTGCAGAGATCCAGGACCATGAGAGGGTTACACGTCCGCCTCTACAGCTTGCCACCTTGTTTACACTCTTGTGCTGGTATACTGGCACTCCTGGATATGCCTTTCATTATTGGATGTGCTTTGCCTAGTTGCTCAGTCATGTCTGATTCTTTGTGACCCCAGTGGACTGTAGCCTGCCAGGTTCCTTTCTCCAAGGGATTCTCCAGGCAAGAATACTGGAGTGAGTTGCCATGCCCTCCTCCAGGGGATCTTCCTCACCCAGGGATTGAACCTGGGTCTTCTGCATTGCAGGCAGATTCTTTACCATCTGAGCCACCAGGGAAGCCCCTTGTTATTGGATATGTGTGTTCTTAGAGCACGATGTTAGGAACGCACTAGGTAATTAAGTACTTGATTTTAATAGAGATAAATTTTGTGAACTGCAGATAGATTAGTCGTGGAGTCTTTAATAACTAAGCCTATTTCCTCAACCTAACTTACTGAACTGCCCAAACACTATTACATTTTTCCTTTTGTTTTTTTAAGAGCATCTTCAAGAAAGCAATGGATGTTTGGTTTCTGAGACCAAAGGTCCCAGTGACCTGCCGGGAGCAGCATGGAGACAGCAGAGTCCTTCTGGAGAAGCTGGTAACCCTGACAGTTCAAGAGTGCATGTTCCTTCTGGCCTGTTTCCAGACACAGAATCTCTACCTACCTCTGAGACTGGTAACTCTGACGTTTCAAGACACGAAAGCCTTGGATCTCCTCTGGGAGAACGGGGATTGCAAAGAGGCCAAGAGACACCTTCCAAAGCAGTTCCATGTTTGGCAGAGAAGTTTCCCTCTAGCAACCTGCTCCTGGGCAGAGCGAAAGAAGTGAGCCCTGCACAGCCGGACAGTCAGACCCGGGCTGACCATGAGGACTGGGAGATGGTGTCTCGGCACTCGTCCTGGGGAGATGTTGGCTTGGGTGATGGTCTTGGGTCTCCAGTGTTAAGCTCTAAGCAGGGAAAGGACTGGGACAGAAGCATGCTGGTGGAAACAAGAGGTCAGAAAGAGTGTCGTCAAGTTAGTGTCAGGTTCCAGGTCCATTATATCACAAGTGCTGGTGTGCAGTTCATCGCTGTAACTGGAGACCATGAGAGTCTTGGGAGATGGAACGCTTACATCCCACTCCAGTGTAGCAGGGATGGGTTCTGGTCTCGTTCTGTGTCCCTGCCGGCAGACACGGTGGTGGAGTGGAAGTTTGTGGTGGTAGAGAACGGAGAAGTTGCTCGTTGGGAAGAATGCAGCAATAGATTCTTGGAGACTGGTCGTGAGGATAAAGTGGTTCACAGGTGGTGGGGGATTCACTGAATCGCTTTGACAAACGGCCGAGGGGCTATGCGAGAACATGGAAGGGGCTAAGGTCGTGGAGCACCTGGAATAGTTTAAAGTAAAGGAAGTGTAACTTCAAATCTAACCCCTCAGACTTGTTTCAAATTTGCTAGTGGCTTTTGTCTAATGTGTAGATAGTGCTTCCAGTGAGCATGGCATTTCCTGTGGCATTGCTGGATGGATTTATGCTGATCCATCATTACTTTAGGGCTTGGTTGTCTTGGGGAGTGGCTTGGCTAAGTGTGCAGTGGTCAGGGAGCACAGAAACCAACTTAACTGTGCAGGGTTTAGACTTGAGCCTTTCAGTGATTCTTAGACCAGGGGAGTAAAACAAGCCTTATCCAAAAAGAGCAGATTTCCTACTGGTGCAGCTGGAGAAATGCTCTCTTACACATTTTATATTTAAAAATCATTAGCACCATATGGAACTGTGATGAGAAAATATCTGGTCACTAGATGTGATTAGCCAGGATATGAAGCATTGCGTTAAGACTTCCCAATGTTTTTTTTTTTTTTTGCTTGATTTTACTTGCCATGTATGGTTTGAAAGTAGCAAGTATGTTTTTGTCTTAATGATCAAAGGCTGGTGTAGAAACAGGGGCCTAATCAGAGTCTTTTACTGGGAGCAGTCCAAGAGGAAAGAGAAGAGGAAGGGGGTTATGGTGGATGCTGAGCAAGGTGGCCTGATTGATGCCTCTTAGAGGGCTGGGGGCTACGGCACAGCCCACTCAAGGGTGGGGCGCCCCATCATTTCCTGGAAGGGCCTTTGGAGGACTGTCTTGCCCCACTGCTCGTCTCACAGCAGATTTGGGCTCACAGATGGATGGTCCCACAGCAATCATTTCACTGTCTTCCCTCTTCATGTCGGTGACGATCCTGGGTAACAAAGCTGTAACAGGAGAGTGATAAATACATCTTTGCCCTGGGAAGAAACAACCTTTTAAACTTTGCCATTATAACTGAAAAAAAAAAATAAAACCTGAGTTTAGTATCTTTATTAAATGTCTGAATTATTTGTATAAGTCTTAGTACCATAACCGATTAGATGTAAAATAAAACACTAATATTTTCCTTCACTAATGACACAGAAAAAAAGGGCAAACATCAAGAGGCATATATACTGTTCTCTTCCCTTTAAAGCTTTAGAATATTTCTTTTAAAACTTTGCCTTTGTTTGGGAGGATATTATGCATGCCTGTACTTGAAAATCCTATGTTCAACAACTTTTTATTAAGTGTAATATTTATTGGCAAAACAACATTTAATCCTGGATGGTCTTTGCTGAAAAGAGCATAAACTCAACTGAAAATAGTGTTAGAAAGTGCTTCAGTAACTTTTTTGGCTCAGAATACTTTTCCTTTAATTCACACACATACACACACACACACACACACTTTTTTTTTTTAACAAACTTCATAATGGAATTTTATGTTCCTTCCAGTCAGGTCTTCAGAAGACACTGACTTTTACTGCATAGAATACCCAAGCGTTTCTATCAGGTAAAGTTAAAAGTAGAACAATTTATAGTAAAAACCTGTTGAGAGTTCTGTCACTAGCTATTTTATCATTATCTGATGAAGTAAAAAATCTTTCACTAAAGCCAGTTGATTTAAGAGATACATATTAATACTGAATTTTACATTTTTGAAACTCATTTAAAATCAGATGTGCTTGGAGGGAGAAGTGGGAGGGCCGTGGGGAGACTTTGCATCTGCACTTACTAGGCTGAACTTCACTGGCTGTCACAGGCCCCCCAGCGCTTAAGCCCTGCTCACTAAACAGCAGTGGGCGCTCCTGGCTGGAGGGCTGCCTTCCCTGCAGGTCGTCACCCAGGCCTCTGTCCTGTGGCTCCTCTGTCCCCTAGGACCTCCCTCTCCTCTGTAACCAGCCCATGGGAAGGGAAAGAAAAGACTCCACTAGAACTCAGGGCCAGAAGCTGCCCCAGATGGCGGTGTCCTGGTGTCATTACTGAGGCCCGGTCAGGCGGCTATTATGTAGATTGGAGGGGGGTGGGGGATTTGCTGGGAACAGAGCCATTAGCAGGGCCGCAGTTTCTCAGGGACGTCTGTACTGGGGAAGGGGAACACAGGCTTTTTTTTTTTTTGGACAGGCTGGCTTCTGTAAATTGTTTCTGTTGTCCCTGACACAATTTAAACATTTTTGTATCTGTTCTGGTCTCCTTTCATTGAGTTCCCATCCTGCAGTATAATAAATTCATTTGGTCTTTGTTCCTGATAATTTCCTGAGAGATGGTAGTATCTTCTGTTATTCATTACGCGGCCCCTTAGACCATGCCTGAGTTTCTGCTAGAGGGGTGACTTAGGTGGGGCCCTTAGACATTCTCAGGTCAGGGCTGGCCACCAGAAAGACCAAGTGGGATCGAAAGCTTGCCACTTTCAGCCCCACACACCAATCTCCAGGCTGGGGAGGGGGCTGGAGATGAAGCTCTGGAGACACTCTTGAATGATGGCACTTAATGAGCTTCTGGGTGGGAGGATCCATCAAGGGGCTGGGAGCCCTGAGAGGGCACGGAAGTGCCACACCCCATCCGTGTCTTGCTCTGTGCACCTGTCATTTGCCTGTTCCTGAGTTACTCCTTTATAATAAACCATAATAGTTAAGTAAAGCACCTTCCTGACTTCTGTGATCAGTTCAAGCAAATTATTGAAACTTTGGAGGGGGATGTGGGAACTCCCCAATTTATAGCCAGTCAAAAACTACAGGTGGGCCAGGACTTGCGATAAAGTGGGGGCCGTCTTGTGGGTTGTTGTTGGTTAGTTGCTGTGTTCAGCTCTTTTGCAACCCCATGGACTGTAGCCCACCAGAGTCCTCTGTCCATAGGATTTCCCAGGCAAGAATGCTGGAGTGGGTTGCCATTTCCTTCTCCAGGGCATCTTCCGGACCCAGGGATTGAACTCACGTTTCCTGCACTGGCAGGCGGGTTCTTTATTGCTGGGCCACCTGGGAAGCCCTAGTCTTGAGGGGCTGGGCTCTTAAGTCTGTAGAATCGGACACTGACTCCAGGTAGTTAGTGTCAGAATTGAACTGACTCACAGACACCCAGTTGGTGTCCACAGAGAACTGGGTACTGGTGTTGAAAAATACTTCACATACAAACCCCACTCATTTATGAAACACTGCTTAGGGCAGACTGAATCTATTTGATCTACAGAAGTTACCCACTGGCTGAAGAATAGCGAGCCTTTTATCTCTTTCCTTCTAGTTATTAATATGCAAAAAGAGAAACTTCTCCAAAAGTTTTGATTACATGCCCCAGTGTTCTGTTCTGTGATAACACTCACTGATATTGACAGAACATCAAGTTCAGGGTCACAGAAGGAATCTGGTCAAGACCTTGGAGTTTGTCCTTCTGTCTGGGCATTATACCCCATCTTTTACTTTGATGTAAAAAGAAAATTTTGAGCTGAAAAAAAAAAAAAGACTATTGCCTCAGCATCTGTAAAGATAATAATTTTTTAAAAAAGTAATTATTTCAACACACTGGTATTAGCATGGATTGATACCTGTAAGGTACATTTACATCTAGCTAGTACTGCTTTAAGTTTTACTAAGAGAGCATTCAAGAATAGTTTATTTTAAAATAGAGCTTACAGGATAGGATAGGATATCTTTTATTAAATTTTCACATAAAAAGAAAAAAGTACACAGGGCATTAATTATAAGTAACACCACAATTAATTGGGCATCATCTCTCTGTAAAGAATAGGCAAGCAATGTATCATTTTAGTAACATTTTTTCCTGGTCTTTCACTTTCTGTATTCTCTTTTCTTGATTTCTGATCATTGAAGACATTGCTGAAAATGTTGATAAAACAAAGTTAGAAAAGCAACATATACTCAGGCTTTAAATACATACTTCTATTATGTATTTCTTAAAAGGTCAGCTTGCTACCATAGAAAAGATACATGCGGAGCTCAAAAAGTTCTTAAAAACTGCAAAGTAGTGCATTTTTTAAAAAGACTTTAATTATGAAACAGAGCTGAGGGTAAATCTTTGCTCTTTTAGTTGTTTTCAATGAACATGATAGGGAATTCCCTGATGGTCCAATGGTTAGGATGCTGCGCTTTCACTGCCAAGGGTATGGGTTCAATTCCTGGTCAGGGAAGCAGCACTGCGTGGCCAAATAAATAACAACATGATCATTATTGTTCCAGAAGTAATACATACTAATTGTAAATAATCTGAACAGCTCAGAAGGATTCACAGAGAGATAAAAATCATTCTTTGTTTTATTCCCTCAGTGTATTGAACCTCCTTCTCCCTAGGTCATCACTATAAACATTTTAGTGAATATCTTCACAAGTACATACGCACACACACACACACAGAAGTTTTCTTCTTTACAAAAATGGAAATGTGGTATAAATCATTCTGCAGCTTGCTTTCATTCACTTAAAATGTCAATATCTTTCCAGTTCAGCTCATGTTTTGTTATGACAGCACAGTATTACATTGTGTGGATGTACCAACATGTTAATAAATAAACTTTTTAAAGTTGCTTCTTTATTTTTGCTTATAAACACTGCTATAAGAAATACTTCTGTAAATAGACTTTTGTGTGTGCAACTTTTCTTGCAGAATAAATTGCTGGAAGTGGAGTTTCTGGGTCAGAGAATACATGTACTTTAAATTTTGATAAATGTTCCCCACATTCTCTCCAAAATATCTGTTTCATAATTTCCAAGAGACATGTCACCGAGACAATGCATCCAATAAAAAGATTAGAAAAAAATTTTTTAACAAATATGACATGTTTTCCACTTGGATTATTACATGGTAGGATTAGTCAGATAGTCAGAAATATAAGTCAAAGTGTGAATAAAAATGGGGCCAATAAGATAAGGAATCTTCCTCTAAAAAGTTATGATAAACTTAAAATCAAATGTTTTTCTTTATGTTTATATACACAGACATCTGGAATTATCAAAAAGAATTTGTTGATTTTCTTTAGTAACAATTTCGCTTTTAATACATTAAAAATGTGGATTTTGGAGTCAAAAATTGCAGAGATACACTACTCGTTGTGTGACTTAGAACTTATTGACTGTGATCTTCAGCTTCCTCCTTACCAAATGACAAGATATTAGCATGCACCTCCCAGTGTTGTGAAGCTCACAAACAACACACTGCATACAGGGCCTGGCACACAGCACCTGGCACAAAGCTGATAATTGCTCAATAAATGCTAATAACAACTATTATTATAATAAGGTTAAATTTATTTTTACGTGATTTTTTGAAAGTTATTATCTTCCATCTGGCAAGATTGTATTATTTTCTAGAGATGAAATAAGAATAACATGTATACTCCAAAATTAATTTCTCTCTGACAAAATCTCCTGGATTCATGGATTTATATCAGGAAATCATAAAACATGATAGCCTCCTGAATTCATGGGAATATCCACTTAGAATTCATGTTCCAAAAGTTGTCTATCATCTGTAGAATACAATTTCTCATTCAAATAGCTCTAGTTTATGTAGACATATGGAAGTCCACATTTAGACATAGTTTATTTATTTAGTGATTCATTGGGTGGCACAGTCTGCCCATGGTAATTTAAATCTTCTATAAGGGTAAATACTGTTATTTTGTTTTCTGGCTATAAACTGCCACCTTATGCTCGCTACTGTCATACAAATGTTCATCTACAGACCTGAAGGACAAGAAAGACAGTGTATGGTAAAGTGTCACGTGAACTCAGCCACTCAGAACATATGTCCTGCCGAGGGCTGGTCAGCAATATTATCGTCCCTATTAGATGAAAGAGGAGGGCTAAAGCGACCTGTCCAAGGTCACACTGTTAATCCAGGCATTAGTCATGGTGAAGACTCTTACATTCTGACTGAGGTTTCTGAATTGCCTGTTGTGTATCCTTTTCAGTGGACCTACAGTTAAGAGGCTCAACCTGAAAGGAAGGCTGAGTATTCTTTTGAGCTAGGTTGATCTCTCCAAAAACGTGCCCCGTACCTTGGTTCTTCATCTGTAAATCTTCTACCAGAGTTTGCAAGCTCTCCAGTCTGGTCTGGAGCTTCCTGCATGTCTTCCCGGTTGTTTCTATTGGCTGAGACTGTGAAGCTATTAGAAAATTGCTTAGATGTGATATTAAAAGTCTATCTGATATTTCATTTTAGAAATCTTCCAATGACGGGTTAAACAACCTTTCTTTTAATATAATGGAAGCTTTAAACCACTATTTTAAAATAAAGAAATATGGTATCCAAATATTGCAATGCTAGCTTACATGATTTTGTTTCAAACCAATCTGATTTACTAGTTTGTAACCACACAGCATTAAGCGGGATGAGTGGGAAGAACACTTCAAGTTTAATGATACGTCCTACATTTTAAATGACAGCTTTTCATTCCAAACCTGTGTAGTCCTAGTAACTTAAGTGTTTGGAAGAGTGAGATTTAATACTGGCGCTGGAAACATTTTTGAATGTGTGAGGCCAAGTGCCCGTTTCAGTTGTTGTCACCTGAATGAGGACAGTATCATATTGCAGGAGCAGTATGGACGCTGACACAGCCACAAGGAACCGAGGAGAAATGTGGCAGCAGCAACTGAGGAGATGCTAGAAGCCTGGCAACTTTTCTCAAATAAGTACGCTATGCCTTGTCAACCTCCGAAACAGACTGGCTGTCAATCACAAGATTTTAATTTCGAGCTTAGTCTCTGACTTGCTGTATAATCTTGAAAATATTTTGATACCTCATTTTCCTATCAAGAAAACACCCTTTTACTTTTTAAAGATGATTTTAGAGGCAATCATCTAGGAATTATTTTTGTTCAAGAGAGTAAAAAATAATTTCTCATTGAGAGATTTTTAACGTAAATAATGTAAAACATGTTTAACAAATATCTGACAGCAGGGAACAAAAAAGAAAATGCCATGGTATTGAAAGTGAAAGTGAAAGTTGCTCGGTCATGTCTGACTCTTTGCGACCCTGTGGACTATACCGTCCATGGAATTCTCTAGGCCAGAATACTGGAGCGGGTAGCCATTCCCTTCTTCAGGGGATCTTCCATTATGCAGCCACAAACTAATAGTGAGGTGCCCAGCAGCACTGTTCTGCTCCTGCAATAATCACTCTTGTCATCAGGATGTAACTGGGCTTCCCTGGTGGCTTGGGTGGTAAAGAATCCGCCTATAATGGGCGAGACCTGGTTCGACCCCTGGGTTGGGAAGATCCCCTGGAGGAGGGCATGGCAACCCACTCCAGTATTCTTGCCTGAGAATCCCATGGACAGAGGAGCCTGGCGGGCTACAGTCTGTGCTGTGCTGTGCTTAGTCGCTCAGTTGTGTCTGACTCTTTGGGACCCCATGATGGAATGTAGCCCGCCAGGCTCCTCTGTCCATGGGACTGTCCAGGCAAGAATACTGGAGTGGGTTGCCATGCCCTTCTCCAGGCTGCAGTCTATGGGGCTGCAGAGAGTTGTTGGACAAGACTGACCAACTTAAGCACAGCACAGCAAATTTTTTTTTAAAAAATAAAGAATTTAGAAGTATAAGAGATGAAGGAGGACCCAGATGCTGAAAAAGGTGACAAAAAAAGAAAATGTGCTAAAAGGTATGATTAAGTCCTGATTTTTTTTTTTTTTTTTTTTAGGATCTAAAAATATGCTAGGCATAGAATTTCAAAAGACCAGGAACTGACTTAACAGTGATACAACAACTTGGCTAATTTACCTCTTATCAAAGAGAATGATGCCAGAGAGCACTGACGTCATATATGATGAAAAACATTTCAAGCTCAATTCAGCAGTTATATATACTTAATGTCCACTTTCATTTTTTCAGGCTTATTCTAAAGCAAATTATTTTTTCTTACCTGTCTTTATTAATAATAAATGAACTCAAAATTTTAGAAATGAGGATACTTTGGTAAGTTTGTATAACAGATACTTGCACTTACAGAGACAGAAAACAGACATAATTTGAAGCACAAGCTGGAATCAAGATTGCTGGGAGAAATACCAATAACCTCAGATATGCAGATGACACCACCCTTATGGCAGAAAGTGAAGAACTAAAGAGTCTCTTGATGAAAGTGAAAAGAGGAGAGTGGAAAAAGCTGGTTTAAAGCTCAACATTGAGAAAACTAAGATCATGGCATCTGGTCTCATAACTTCATGGCAGATAGATGGGGAAACAGTGGCTGACTTCATTTTTTTGGGCTCCAAAATCACTGCAGATGGTGACCACAGCCATGAAATTAAAAGACGCTTGCTCCTTAGAAGGAAAGTTATGACCAACCTAGACAGCATATTCAGAGAAGGCGATGGCACCCCATTCCAGTACTCTTGCCTGGAGAATCCCATGGATAGAGGAGCGTGGTGGGCTGCAGTCCATGGGGTTGCGAAGAGTCAGACACGACTGAGCGACTTCCCTTTCACTTTTCACTTTCATGCATTGGAGAAGGAAATGGCAACCCACTCCAGTGTTCTTGCCTGGAGAATACCAGGGACGGGGGAGCCTGGAAGGCTGCCCTCTATGGGGTTTTGCACAGAGTCAGACATGACTGAAGTGACTTAGCAGCAGCAGCAGACAGCATATTAAAAATCAGAGATATTACTTTGTCAACAAAGGTCCATCTAGTCAAGGTTATGGTTTTTCCAGTAGTCATGTATGGATGTGAGAGCTGGACTATAAAGAAAGCTGAGTGCCAAAGAACTGATGCTTTTGAACTGGGGTGATGGACAAGACTCTTGAGAGTCCCTTGGAGTGCAAGGAGATCCAACCAGTCCATCCTAAAGGAGATCAGTCCTGGGTGTTCACTGGTAGGACTGATGTTGAAGCTGAAACTCCAATACTTTGGCCACCTGATGTGAAGAGCTGACTCACTGGAAAAGACCCTGATGCTGGGAAAGATTGAGGGGAGGAGGAGAAGGGGACAACAGAGGATGAGACGGTTTGATGGCATCTCTGACTCAGTGGACATGGGTTTGGGTATACTCCGGGAGTTGGTGATGGACAGGGAGGCCTGGTGTGCTACAGTTCATGGTGTCGCAGAGAGTCGGACATGACTGAGCGACTGAACTGAAATACGAAAAGTCATTCATTCTCAGCATTTACAAGAAGACCCAAAATCTTATAAAATAGAGAAAAAGACCATTATTCATGTCAGAGAAAGAGATATTTATCTATAATATCTATGTTTATTTACTAAGGTGTATGTGTATGTGTGCATTAATAATTATTCTATTTAACTAAGACAAATAAATAAATAAATAAGACCCACTTAAACACACACCCACCAAACATCATCAATTGGAGTGTACCTATAAGAACACCATGTGAAACTTTATTAAATCCAATTATGAAAAAGAACTTTTAAATCACCAGAGTAGGAAAACAATCTCATCAGTGAAATCAGGTCATTCTTACCTTTAACAGAATCAGGTGAATGAACAGGTTTGGTAGATCTATATTGTGGTGAGGAACCTATGGAATCCTCAACCGAACTAGTTAGGAGTGAGTGGACTGGAGACTTCTTAGGAGAAGAATGGAATGAACGGGAAGCTGAATTTTTCACAGATGGACTTCCTGAAATTTTATAAGGACAAAAGTTAAAGGACACAATTATTTAAAAATAGCATGTTACACCTCTCAGAAAATCAAACTCTCATGAGAAAATGTTTCCAATCATGTGGGTGTGGTGTGTTCTGGTAAAGCCCAAGACTTTGAATTGGAACTGAAATGGTACATCCTAGGAATAAGGAACTGAGCCTGCCCTTGTGGGTCCTGAGGTCTATTTTCTGCTGCTGCTGCTGCTAAGTCGCTTCAGTCGTGTCCGACTCTGTGCGACCCCATAGACGGAAGCCCACCAGGCTCCCCTGTCCCTGGGATCCTCCAGGCAAGAACACTGGAGAGGGTTGCCATTTCCTTCTCCAATGCATGAAAGTGAAAAGTGAAAGTGAAGTCCCTCAGTCGTGTCTGACTCTAAGAGACCCCATGGACTGCAGCCCACCAGGCTCCTCTGTCCATGGGATTTTCCAGGCAAGAGTATTTGAGTGGGGTGCCGTTGCCTTCTCCAGAGGTCTATCCTCAAATTAGCTTAATTCCTGATTGGATTGAATTGATATGCGATTGCTGCTATGGTTGAGTACCAGAGGCAAGCATGAATTTTCTCTGGAAGAAGGCAATCTTATTCTAAGTCTGAAAGCATTGTCTAAGTCTGAAATAGTTTTTCATATATGTTTGTATATGTTTGTCATACAATAAAAATAACCAAGCATATGAAGAGACCCCCTTCATGGATCACAGCCTCGTTGTAGCAAAGGGGCTTGCCTAACTCAGAGAAGCTATGAGCCAAGCTGTGCAGGCCACCCAAGACGGATGGGTCATAGTGAAGAGTTCTGACAAACGTGGTCCACTGGAGGAGGAAATGGCAAACCACTCCAGTATTCCTGCCATGAGAACCCCATGAACTGTGTGAAAAGACAAAAAGATAAGACACCGGAAGATGAACCCCTCAGGTTTGAAGGTGTCCGATACACTACTGGGGAAGAGAAGAGGGCAATTACTAATAGCTCCAGAAAGAATGAAGTGGCTGGGCCAAAGTGGAAATAAGGCTCAGCTGCAGATGTGGCTGGTGATGGAAGTAAAGTCTGATGCTACAGAGAACAATATCTCAAAGGAACCTGGAGTGTTAGGTCCATGAATCAAGGTAAATTGGACATGGTGAAGCAGGAGCTGGCAAGAGTGAACACTGACATTTTAGGAATCGGTGAACTAAAATGGACTGGAATGGGCAAATTTAATTCAGATGACCATGATATCTACTACTGTGGGCAACAATCCCTTAGGAGAAATGGAGTAGCCCTCGTAGTCCACAAAAGAGTCTGAAATGCAGTACTTGGGTGTAATCTTAAAAATGACGGAATGATCCCGGTTCGTCTCCAAGGCAAACCATTCAACATCACAGTAATCCAAATCTATACCCCAACCACTGATGCCGAAGAAGCTGAAGTTTACCAGTTTTACGAAGACTTACAAGACCTTCCAGAACTAACACCAAAAAACAGATGTCCTTTTCATCATAGGAGATTAGAATGCAAACGTGGGACGTCAAGAGATACCTGCAGTAACAGGCAAATTTGGGCTTGGAGTACAAAATGAAGCAGGGCAAAGGCTAACAGAGTTTTGACAGGAGAACACACTGCTCATAGCAAAAACCTTCTTCCAACAACACAAGAGAAGACTCTACACATGGACATCAGATGGTCAATACCAAAATCAGATTGATTATGTTCTTTGCAGACAAAGATGGAGAAGCTCTATATAGTCAGCAAAAACAAGACCTGGAGCTGACTGTGGCTCAGACATGAGCTCCTTATTGCAAAATTCAGGTTTAAATTGAAGAAAATAGGGGCAACCACTAATCTATTCAGGTATGACCTAAATCAAATCCCTTATGATTTTGTCCCTTACAGTGGACTTAATGAATAGACTCAATGGATTAGACCTGGTAGACAGAGTGCCTGAAAAACTGTGGACAGGGGTTTGTAATGCTGTATAGGAGACAGTGACCAAAATCATCTCCCCCCAAAAAAAGAAATGCAAAAAGGCTAAGTAGTTGTCTGAGGCGGCTTTACAAATAGCTGAGGGAAGAAGAGAAGCAAAAGCAAGGGAGAAAGGGAAAGATGCATCCCACTGAATGCAGCATTCCAGAGAACAGCAAGAAGAGATAAGAAGGCCTTCCTCAGTGAACAATGCAAAGAAGTAGGGAAAAAAAAAATAGAATGGGAAAGACTAGAGATTGCTTAAAGAAAATTGGAGAGATCAGGGGAACATTTCATGCAAGGATGGGCACGATAAAGGACAGAAACGGTAAGAACTTAACAAAAGCAGAAGATATTGAGAAGAGGTGGAGAGAATACACAGAACTATACAAAAAAGGTCTTAATGACCTGACTAATCACGATGGTGTGGTCACTCACCTAGAGCCAGACATCCTGGAGTCTGAAGTCAAGGGGGCCTGAGGCAGTATTACTGCAAACAATGATGGTGGAGGTGATGGAATTCCAACTGAGCTATTTCAAATCCTAAAAGATGACGCTGTAAAAGTGCTGCACTCAATATGTCAGCAAGTTTGGAAAACTCAGCAATGGCCACAGGACTGGCAAGGGCCAGTTTTTTCATTCCAATCCCAAAGAAGGGCAGTGTCAAAGAATACTCAAAGTATCATACAACTGCATTCATTTTGCATGCTAGTAAGGTTATGTTCAAAATCCTTCAAGCTAGGCCTCAGCAGTACGTGAACCGAGAACTTCTTGATGTACAAGCTGGGTTTAGAAAAAGCAGAAGAATCAGAGATCAAATTGCCAACATTTGTTCAATCACAGAGAAAGCAAGAGAATTTCATAAAAACATTTACTTCTGCTTCACTGACTACACTAAAGCCTTTGACTGTGTGGATCATAATAAACAGTAGAAAACTCTTAAAGAGATGGGAATACCAGAACACCTTACTTGTCTCCTGAGAAACCTGTATGCAGGTAAAGAAGCAACAGTTAGAACTGGACATGGAACAACTGAGTGGTTTAAAATTAGGAAAGGACTATGACAAGCTGTATGTTGTCAATGTACTTATTTAACTTATATGCAGAGTACATCGTATGAAATGCCATGCATGAAGCACAAACTGGAATCAAAATATCTGGGAGAAATATCAACAACCTCAGCTATGCAGATGATACCACCCTAGTGGCAGAAAGAGAAGAGAAACTAAGGAGCCTCCTGATGAGGGTGAAAGAGGAGAGAGAAAAAGTTGGCTTAAAACTCAACATTCAGAAAACCAAGATCACGGCATTCAGTCCCAGCACTTCTTGGCAAATATAAGGGGGAAAAGTGGAAACAGTGACAGATTTTATTTTCTTGGGCTCCAAAATCACTGCAGACAGTGACTGCAGCCATGAAATTAAAAGACATTTGCTCTTTGGAAGGAAAGCTATGATAAACCTGCTGCTGCTGCTGCTTAGTCACTTTAGTCGTGTCCAACTCTGTGCGACCCCATAGATGGCAGCCCACCAGGCTCCCCTGTCCCTGGGATTCTCCAGGCAAGAACATTGGAGTGGGTTGCCATTTCCTTCCCCAGTGCATGAAAGTGAAAAGTGAAAGTGAAGTCGCTCAGTCATGTCCAACTCTAAGTGACCCCATGGACTTTAGCCTACCAGGCTCCTCCGTCCATGGGATTTTCCAGGCAAGAGTACTGGAGTGGGGTGCTATTGCCTTCTCTGATGATAAACCTAGACAGCATATTAAAAAGCAGAGACATCACTTTGCTGACAAATGTCTGTATAGTCAAAGCTATGGTTTTTTCCCCAGTAGTCATATATGGATTTAAGAGTTGGACCATAAAAAAGGCTGAGCACTGAAAAATTGATGCCTTCAAATTGTGGTGTGGGGAAGACTCTTTAGAGTCCCTTGAAGAGCAAGGAGATCAAACCAGTCAATCCCAAAGGAAATCAACTCTGAATATTCATTGGAAGGACGGATGCTGAAGTTAAAGCTCCAATACTTTGGCCACCTGATTCGAAGAGCTGACTCATTGGAAAAGACCCTGATGCTAGGAATGTTGAGGACAGGAGGAGAAGTGGGCAGCAGGGGATGAGATGGTTGGATAGCATCACTGACTCTATTGACATGAATTTGAACAAAGTCTGGTAGATGGTGAAGGACAAGCAAGCCTGGTGTGCTGCAAGTCCATGAGGTTGCAAAGAGTCAGACACAAATTAGTGACTGAACAATAACAACACGAAGAGTGAAAATGACATGGCAGAAAACCAAGAGAAAAAAAATACAGGTAACAGGCACAGACCTGCAAGGTCTAGATGATGGAGGCACAGACTACCACAGATTCAATAGCATTTACTCCAAACCACAAACAAGTTCTTCTTATATAAAGAAAACCATACCTAGGTGTATCAGTAAAAACTGCCAGAAAATAAAACAAACCCAAACCCAAAAAACAATCTTAAAGCTTCCAGGAGGGCAAAATGACAGGTTACACTGAAATTAGGAATAATTAAATTTAGAGCTGACTTCTTAGTGGAGATACTGGAAGCCAGAAAATAATGGAAAACTCTCAAAATGAAAGAAAAATGTTAACCTAGAATTCTATACTTAGCAAAAATACTTCTCAAAAGTGGGGATAAAATAAAGACAAGTTCAGACAAACAGAAACTGGGAGAGTATGTTAAAGGAAACATTAAAGGCCTAAGTAAAATGACAGCAGATACAAGATAAAGTATGAATATGTGTGTGCATCTAAATGAATTTTAATGGCACAACACAATGGAAATGACCCCTTATGGTATTTTACCTTTATAATTAAAATACGTGACAACGATTCTGCGTAAGCTGGAAGGAAAGTAAATGGAGTTAACATGTTCTAAGGTACTCACAATTTATGGAAAAAGGTAAAAGTATTCACTTATATTAATCTAATAAAGCAAGGATATATGTTGGATAAATGGTAAAACAAAAATATAAACTGAAGTAAAATCTAAGGAAATTGTTCAACTTCAAATAAATGTCTTTTCTTCAAAATATAATATTAGTTCATAAAGATTCCTCACAAGTTAAAAATTAAAAAATTAAGAAGTAGAATTCATTTAAGAATATTGCTTTGATGTTAGATATACATTTACATTCTTCTACAAAAGACAAGAAAACCTGGAAACTTTCCTTCTGTTTCACCTCACACCTCGATTTTCTCTACTTACATTACTGTCCAGATTTATAGTAAACTTTTGCTGAATAACCACCATTTTCAGTTTTGTTCTTTTCCATTTATTTTGTTTTCTTCCGTAGGAGGGCTGATGTCTGGTTTGCCTTCGCCTTCCAAATGCAACCTATACTCTACCATTATCTTTCACATTTCTTAGTTTTAAAAATTCCTCTTCTGCAATTTTCTCTAGGGGTCTGTCATGTCCCTGATTATGATTTCAGCCCTTCCTATCCTAATTTTTATTGTTTTCCATTTCTAGTCTGAGTTGTGCCATTTTGTTTTTCAACAGATTCTGCTATCTTTCAATTTCTTCCTTTATCTTGTTTTATAGAGCACATTTTGTCTTTGCAAAGTGTATGGAGAACAACCTGTCTCATATCTTTTTCTTTTCACTCATTCAGAAATTATTTACTGAATAATTTACTGAATTATTTATGGGCCTGCTATGTCCTGGGAAGGTTCTGGGTACAAGTCATCTCCCCTTGTGCAGATCTGTCTAGCAGGAGGTGACACCCAATCAACAACATCATTAGTAAGTTACATAGTATAAAAAATGAGGGGACTAGCAGGGAGTGAAAGGGAATCTACTGTAAGGTTGAAGCAGGCCCAATTTTTGTGCTTTCATTAAAAACTCACCTGCAGATGGGAATACAAAGCAACCAGGTGGATCTTCCAACTCTCCTACGTGTAACGTGACTGGCTCTCTGGAAACATAAGAATGGTCATGCAAAAACATTCCATTTCCAAATTCAGTGCTAAGATTTATCAACAAGAACAAGCTGGTGAAGGCAAAAGTGACGGCTTAATGTATAAACCCAAGAGGGCAGCCGTGACCCTAAACTGCAGAAGTCCTAAAATACCCTACAAGGGAGAACTAGAGTTACGTCATCCTTATGTATTCAGTGCCCATGAACATTTTGCAGAATGAAAATGTAATAACACATAATCTTGGTTGCAAAATTCTTTTTCGTAATAATAGCTATAAAACCCAGCATTTCCCTCATGGATTCTAAGAGATGCACTCTTAATGACTCATTTAAAATTTAAAAACCAAGGAAAAAACTAACCTCTCTTAGCAATAAGTGTCACTTTACAAAACTATCAGACCTATTAAAATCAGTAAGTTGAACTGAACCACAAGTTCTCTGTGGGTTGGATACCAGTCTGAAAACATTATGACAGCAGTTCTCAAAGTGGTGCCCTTGAAAAGGGGGTTTGTGAGGTCAACACTAATTTTATTAGAATATTAAGATATTATTTTAACTCTTAGTCTCTCATAAGTATATAGTGGAGTTTCCCAGAGCCTCCATGATATCTGATATCATACCAGAAAAATGCAGAGGCAGGAATGAGAATATAGCTACCTTTTATTAAGCCATGCATTAACTGTAAAATGATATTTTCTTAATGATTTTTTTTGTTTGAAAAGTTATTTTTCATAATAAACTATTTTATTATAGTAACATGTAATATACTTACTTTGCTTATCTTTAAGTATCAAATTGTTTTAATTTTTTAAAGATTAAAATTTAATTTTATTTTCCAATACTAAAAATAGAAACGATCTATGTAAACAAAAGCTCTTTGGAATCCTCAGTGATATTTGTGAGTGCAAAGGGGTCGTGAGAGCAAAAAGTTTGAAAATATTAGGAGGAAAGCCTTAGAAAAAGTCATGGCTGTGTTGTGTAGTCTTCATTATCAGGGCAAGGTGTCTGTTCTGAGACCAAAACGTTTGAGAATATTAGGAGAAAAGCCTTGGACAAAAAGGTCGTGGCTGTGTTGTATAGTCTTCATTATCAGGGTAAGGAGTCTGTTCTTGCTGCACTAGGCAATGGGGAGCCTTTGAAGGTCTTGGGGCTGGGACCATGGTCTGAGGTGTGCTTCAGGCAGAGCAATTTGAAACTGATGCACAGAAGTGACTGGAACTTACAAGAGACTAGAGATTTAAGACATCCACACTGAACACTGTAGAGGCTACCACAAAGGTAGAGTGGTAAAGTGGCTTTAAAAGCAGTGTGGTGGGATGAATAATGACTGTCAAATATATCTGTCCAAATACCAACAGCCTACGAATGTTACCTTACATGGCACTAGAGACTCTGCAGATGCGATGACAATCAAGGGTCTTGAGATGGGGAGACTGTCCTGGAGTATGTGGAGATACAGGCTACATTATCTAAATGGCATCACAAATCTCTTTACAGGAGGAAGGGAGGGGGAGATTTCACACAGAAGAGAGAAGGTGATGTGACAATCCCAGCAGAAGACTTGGGGATGCCATGCCAGAGGCTGTGAAGACGGAGGAAGGAGCCACAAGGCAAAGAGTGCAGAGAATGAAGCGCTAGAGGCCCAGAAGCTCTAAAAGAGAAAGGGAAGGGAATACATTAATCCCAAGGGCTTCTGAAAGAATTGTAACCTTGCCAACATCCTGAATGTCCAGGTACCCAGAAGCAGAACACAGGAGTGGTTATAAGCCTGAGCTCAGAAGCAGGCTAGAACTGAGTTCAATTCTGGTTCCTTTATTTACAAGCTGTATGACCTTGGTAAATTTCTTGGCAAGCTGAGTCTTCATTTCTAACCTATATATGGGGATGATAATGCCTATATCATAGATTTGATTAGACAGACTAAATGAGATAAGTCAAAAACACCCAGATAATAGATGGCTACAGATATTATTAACAGGATCAGTGAGTGTAATAATACACACCCAGGTTAGAAGACAATCAAAACTTGTTTCTTTTAGGCTAAGAGAAAGCTGTATTTATAAAGATTCAAGTTCACTGAATATTGATCAAACAGTAGGGACAGTAAGAAAGTATCTGCTTTAATTCATTCATGAACAAATATTTACTGAAAAGCAGGCAAAATGCTTGGTGCTAAAGATACAGTAATGAATAGGCCTTTCTTTGCCTAACTGGAATTTAAACACTAGAATTCATTTTCATATTCTATAATATAAAGAGGACTCTAATATTGCTATTTTTTCATAAGCAGTAAAAATAGAAAGATAAAAGTTTTTCCTGGCAGTCAGTCAATAAATAGACCCTACAACTATAAGCAACTTGAGGACAGGGCCCATGTGTGTCTCACCTGCTGTTACATCCCATGGGCCCAGCACAGAACTCGGCACATCACACGCAGTGAATGATATTCTAATGAATGAATCAATGAAAGATAGTAGTAAAGGGGACATTTTGGAAGTCGGGGGCTAGTCAGATGGTTTCTTACCTGCTAAAAGTTTCACTTGATTTGCTGCCTTCAGTGGATTCCCTTAATGAGTTGTTGCTTCTGTTGGCAGAGGGTGGGAGAAGTTAAAGACTATGTGATGTTATTTTAACTTAGCGATCAAACCAAATTGTTCCTCTGAATACTGCTTTTAGACAGATGCAGATTCAAAAGAGTGAGACTGGGGTGCTGGCTCTTCCAAGTGGAGAGAATGTATGGAGAGAAGCTTGAAAACAGAAGGACGTGGACCCCTCTGGGAATCAGTACTAGTCCATTTTGGCCAGAGCTCAGTACAGGAGGAAAGCAGGCTGGCGACCAGCTAGGGAGATGCTTCAGTGTCAGTCTGAGAACCGTGTGTTGAATGCAGCAGATGCTGGGAGCTACTGAAGACCTGCAGGCAATGCCTTGTGTGTCTGACTAAGTAACAAACTAGTATTAGCCTTTCTCCTTTTTGGCTAAAGACAGTTCTCAGAAGTTGTTTTTGTTTAGGGGTTATGGGATGTAATCTCTTTTAATGGTATTTTAATGCTCTTTTTAATGGTTTCATTTAAACATTCAGCTATTAGATTATTGATAAAAATAGGACTGTTTTCAGTAAAGTTCTTATAACCTTATATTGAGGCTGTTGCAACTTCCTTTGAGACCACCTTCTTCTCAAAAGTTATGTAAGCTATTGTAACTGTAGGAAAAGTATTCCATTTTTGGAATGGCATACCTCAGAAATATCTTTATCTGGGTAAATAGCAGCAAAAAAAAAAAAAAAAAAGCCTATTAAGTTGACTTCTAGAAAATAAGTTACTTTAGTATATTTCACTAAAATCCTTTTTTGTTTCAGTTAAACACTATTAAGGCTTTCCATCAATTCCCATTTAAACTATGCAGACTTCCCAAATTATATGGTCACATGTACAATTCTTAGGCAATTAATAAGTTTCAGAATCTCAGATTCCTCTTACCTATGGCATATGTCTAATCTCAGGCTTGACTCAGTAAGGGAATCTCTTACTCTACCATCTCTGTATAGATAAATATAACTCTCAGTTAATTATACAAAGAATAATTTCCAGATTCCACATATTTTTAGAATCAATTGCTCATATGTATTTAACTCTTCTTTAATGCACAAGCGTAGATTTTAGGTCTCCAAGCAAGTTTTGCAAGGGGCTACCCATGGAGTTTGTCAACCTAGAAATGCTTTTGTTCCTGAACCTTTAAAAGCATTAGGCTGAATTTAGGCTTTGGTGACAAGGTCATTTGTAGAATTATAGCAAATTAACATAAATTATCTAAAGGCAGGGGCCAAATATATTCATGTTCAACAGAGTCCAATATAGTCAAGCACATCTGCAGCACTTGAAGTGATGGAATTTGATCAGGGAAGTCATGGTGATCTTGTGGAATGATGAGTTCTGGAAGCCAGGGCTCTAATGTTTACTTTGTTTACTTCTGACTTTGTCTCTTTGTCTCCTAGGAGGCGGCAACTCAATCTATGTCAATGTAATCATTGGTCAAATGAGCTTAATAAATACTGCCCTAGCTTAGAAAGCATATTATAGAGTTAGGACAAAAACCAAAGTGCTCTGCTATCCATAATAGCCAAGACACGGCAACAACTTAACTGTCCTTTGACAGACAAATGGATAAAGAAGATGTGGTACATACGTACAGTGGAATACTACTCTGTCAGCAAAAGAACAAAATAATGCCATCTGCAGCAACATGGATGCAACCAGAGATGATGATACGAAGTGAAACAAGTCAGAAAGGGAAAGACAAACGCCACATGATATCACCTGTATCTGTAATCTTAACTATGACACAGATTGACCTATCTATGAAACAGACAGAATGACGGACACAGAGAACAGGCTGCTGGCTGCCAAAGGAGAAGGAGGGTGGAAAAGGGAAGGGGTGGGAGTTTGGGGTTAGCAGACATAAGCGTTTATATACAAAATACATAAACAACAAGGCCCTACTGTATAGCATAGAGAACTATATTCAATATCCCATGATAAACTGTAATGGAAAAGAATATTTAAAACCGAATGTACATGTATCTACGAGTGAATCACTTTGCTATACAGCAGAAATTAAAACATTGTAAATCAACTATAATTCAACTTAAAAGTTGAAAAAAATAAGTAAAATGCACGAGAACTTTTTTTTTAAGTACTCTGCATATATAAGTGTTCTTGGATGGAGTGACAAGGGGATGTTTCTGACATGTGATTCAGAGAATGCAATGTTATGTTAGGTAACCAGACAATCACTAATATTTTACTACTACTATTAACAAATATTATTAGTAAAGTAGACAAATCCAATTAATATTTTGCTACCTCAGGTTAATAAATACTATCTGAATATCTTAAAGAAACTGGAGATTGTTTACATATAAATATTATGTCAGAGAGTATGATTTTGAGATATTTGCTATATAACCAGAAAACAAATGTTACAAAAGTGGGTTGTTATAATACTAACAACATATAACTAATGTTGTAATGCTAATAATATAGTATATCTACTGTGCTAAAATGCTCTAAGTAAATTTAGTAATAGCACACATTAAAATTTTAAAACACTATTTGATTTCTGTAAGTACATGCAGGCAGTGGCTGGTAGACTGGTTGAATCGCTTTTTGGATCTGACTTTATATTAATTTAAGTCACTGGCATGGATGCCTAGAGAGCAAAAGCTTTCCAATTAGTTTATATTTGAAGACTACGCAGTTCTCAGGGTTCATTTTAGCTCCACCATATGTGGCTGTAGGTAAGTCAACCTTTTGGAACTTGTGTTTTTCTTATTTTTAAAATGGGATAAATAAATCCTGCTCTGTCTTGTCTCAAACAGTTGCTGTGATAATCAAGTAAGATTATGGATGTGAAATTTGCTAGCAACTATAAATTACTGTATGAATGTCACACTTTGCCCTGACTAATTTCTGAATAGAATAAATAATATTTTCTCTCGATATCAAGTAGTTTCACTTCTGCTAACTCCTCGACTTTCATATCATTGACCAGATACCCCTCAAAGTTAATGTAACCTCAGCCTCCATGTAGACAACGTGATGGGCAACCACTGTTGAGGGACACTTTCCCACTCTGAAGCACGTTCAGTCTTACACAGCCACAAAGGAGACCCCCAGAGACGGTGCTCTCCCGTCTTCCTCGCTCTTGCCCAGAGGCACGGCTGGCTCCTCGTTGATCACACTTCTCAACTCCTGGAGAAGCTGTTTCAAGTCCCTCGTTGGATCTTCCTTTGCGTTAGGTTTCATAGAGTGCTGAATTAAAACAGTTTACAAGACAAGGACACTTTGTTTTTTTCAGATTTGAATGCCATTTCCTATTATAACATTAATTCAACTGGTAAACAAATTATGGAGGAGAAAAAGAGGAAATAAAAAACCTGTAATCTTACCACTCAGAGATAAATCAGTAATATCCAATCAACACAGTGCTATATCTAATTCATAAATGAATATATCTACTTATGGGCTTCCCAGGTGGTGCTAGTGGTAAAGAATCTGCCTGCCAAAGCAAGAGACTTAAGAGCTGCAGGTTCAATTCCTGAGTCAGGAAGATCCCCTGGAGGACAGCACGACAACCCACTTCAGTATTCTTGCCTGGAGAATCCCATGGACAGAGGAGCCTGGCAGGCTACAGTTCATAGGGTCACAAAGAGTCAGACACGACTGAAGTGACTTAGCATGCATGTACATACCTATTTATACATATATATATATATATAAACTAAACTATACAGGATTAAACTATACACATCTATTTAAAAGTCTTTTCTTTTACAATTAGCAGGGACTTTATTTTTCAACATAATTAAGATTTATATAATTTTCACACAACAGTTACAAATTCTATTCAAGTTCCCATAGACTATAAACTAGGAGGCACTGGAACATATCCAGGGACATAAAACAAGGTGGAAAAATTTCATGGTCTAAAGGTATTGAAACTATAGGGTCTATTCTCTTATCACTGTGGAATTATGGTTAGAAATCAATATCAAAAGGTATTTGAAAATAACCCACATATTTTAAAGTGCAGTGTGACATTTACCAAGAGAGATCTTTGGTTTAGCCAAGAGAGATCTTTTGATTTAGATCTTTAATAAAGCAACTGATTGAGCCTTTATTACTCTCAATAAAGTTAGAGGACTGAAAAAAACACAGAAGGTGATTACAGAGAAGAAAGCATTTAAATGAGAAATTAATATCAAAGATATTTTAAAAACCCTGTGCATGTGGAAATTAAATGTCCACTTAAATGATGGGTATATCTAAGCAGCTGTAACAAGGAAAATTAGAAAACATTTGTAACAGAAAAAAGATGAAAAGAGAATTTACCAGAATTTGTTGCATATAGCTGAAGCTACTCAGTGCAGCTAAATACGATGTGGAATCTTGCATAAGATATGAAAACAAATAATGGACACTAGCATAAAATTTTGTGAAATTTGAACAAAATCTGTACTTTAGTTAATAACACTGTATCATATGTTAATCTCCTTTTTCTTTTTTTACAACATAGTGAAATCATTTAAAAAATGTTTTTAACTTTAACAATATGGTATGGACATCTTACCATGCCATTAAATATTTATAACTATATCCAGGTAAAATAATTTCAATAATTTGTTAAGGGATTAACTAATTTTATAAAGCTATAGAATTTTAGAAGTAAGGAACCCTCTAGCAATGAGTCAATCTAGCCCCCACCACCACCACTTTACTGATGAGGAAAGAGACATTTAATATTTTCAAACTATGTTGCTGCTGCTGCTGCTAAGTCACTTCAGTCGTGTCCGACTCTGTGTGACCCCATAGATGGCAGCCCACCAGGCTCGCCCATCCCTGGGAGTCTCCAGGAAAGAACACTGGAGTGGGTTGCCATTTCCTTCTCCAATGCATGAAAGTGAAAAGTGAAAGTGAAGTCGCTCAGTCGTGTCCGGGGAATAATATTATAAGATTTTTCAGGTAGCTAGTGTTCCTCAATGAATATTTATAATATAAAAAGAAGCACAGATGTTCCCAATAGGCACAAAAAGAGAGGAAACCTAATAATAATCAGAGGTTGCCCTGGTGAGCAGGTGGACTTAGGTGGAGGATACTCATGGCTAGAGAAGCATCAAGCATCATAAAGGTATTTTAGCCAGAAGTGTCTGACTCAACGTAGTACACCTGCCAGACATACAGGGTGTTGAAGGATGCTGCTAAGTCACTTCAGTCGTGTCCGACTCTATGCAACCCAACAGACGGCAACCCACCAGGCTCCCACGTCCCTGGGATTCTCCAGGCAAGAACACTGGAGTGGGTTGCCATTTCCTTCTCCATTGCATGAAAGTGAAAGTGAAGTCGCTCAGTCGTGTCCGACCCTCAGCGACCCCATGGACTGCAGCCCATCATGCTCCTCGGTCCATGGGATTTTCCAGGCAAGAGTACTAGAGTGGGGTGCCATCGCCTTCTCCATGTTGAAGGGTAAACACTGCAACATTTTTGCTCTTTAGGCTTTACTTTTCTAGGGTCCATGCCAATCAAGTATTGATGCTACTGGTATAACCCTCACATTGTCCTTCCCTTCCTATTCCCACTGAGAAACCACATAAAATATCCAGTTGAAGATGCCAAGGGTTCTAACTAACTGAATGTGTGGTAAGTATGATTTTACCAGTTTACTGACGGTCGTCTTACCGAGAAATTACCATGATGAGTTCAGAGTTTCATAAATTAAGATTCCATTAAATTTTATTTCATTGATTTAAAATATACAAAGATGTGAGTCATTTTTAATAGTCTTTATTTTTTAGAGAAGTTTTAGGTTCACAGAAAAAGTGAGTAGAAGGTACAGAGATTCCCATATACCACACATGCTGAACCAGTTTCTTAATCATGAATAAAAGCATTTGTTGCTAAGCAGATCCAGTTTCACCAAACATAGGCTTTGTTCTTGTCCTAGCCCCGGTGGACCTCATATCTGATATGGAATAGAACTTCAAAAGACTTATCCTATTGCAATATTCAGTCACTTCAGTTCTAACCTTCAATATAACACCTGGACCTTCATATCTTCTGCCCACTAGGAAGTTTACTTAATAAGCTTTGTTATTAAAAAATTTTAAGCCCATGACACTTATTATAAATTATCGGTGTAATAACCTACAACCAAATTCATAAAGTTTATTTCATTATAACAAGGGAAATGCTTCTTTTAGTCTCCATTTCCTAATCTGTAAAAATGAGAAAAATAACTCTTACTTTATAAGGATGGCATAAGGAATGAGAAGTACTTAATGTATGCATAGTAAGTACTCAAAAAAGGCTGGTTTCCATTTCCTTCTTTCCTTAGCATAAAAACACATGAAGTATCTTATACGCTTCATATTTACAGATTTAGAGTAACCAGAAAGGTTAATGTGACAATGTATATAGTGTGTTAGTACTAGGACAGAGTCATGAAGAAGATGTCATCAGGGTTAGCTGTGCAGTCCAGCTACAATGCTCCCCTTGATATATTGAGAAACTGATTCTAAAGTGCATATGGGAAGGCAAAAACCTCAGAATAGGAAAGACAACAGTGAGGGTGAACAAAGTTGGAGAACTGACATTTCCCAGGTTCAAGATTTACTATAATAAGACAGTGCAGTACTGGTGAAAGAATAGACAAATAGACTGATGGGACAGAATAAAATAAAGATCCCAGGAACAGTCCCATACAGATATAGTCAACTGGTCTTCAACAAAGGAGCAAAGGTATTTCAGTAGAGAAAAGGCAGTATTTTCAACAAATGGTACTGGAACAACTGGCCATTCACATGCAGTAAAAAAATGAATCTAGATGCAGACCTTTTATCTTTCACAAAAATTAACACAAAGTGAATCATGGACCTAAATGTAAAATTCCAGACTATAAAACTCTAGAGGATAATACAGGAGAAAATTTAGATGATTTTGGGATTCATGATGACTTTTTAGATACAAATCAAAAGCATGATCCATGAAAGAAAAGCATCAGTAAGTTGGACTTTTTAATCTTAAAAACTTTTCCTTGCAAATGATAATTTTAAAAAAAATGGAAACAAAAATCACAGATTGGCAGAAAATCTTTTCAAAACATATAAGTGACAAAACACTGGTAGCTAAAATATATCTCCAGAAAGAACCTCTTAAAACTCAACAGTAAGAAAAAATTATAAACACCCATTAAAAAACAGGCAAAGATTTGGAACAGATATCTCACTATAAAAGATATGTAGAAGGCAAATAAGTATATGAAAATATGATCAACATCACATTTCATTAAGGAATTTCAAATTAAAACTATAAGATATCACGCTACCCTCCTATTAGAATGGTTAAAATCCGAACACTGACAACACCAAATGTTGACAAGGATGGAGAACAACAGGAACTCTCATTCACTGCTGGTGAGACTGCAAAATGGTACAGCCACTTTGAAAGACAGTTTGGTGGTTTCTTACAAAACTAAACATGCTCATACTATAAAATGCAGCAACCATGCTCTGTAGCTTTTACCTAACAGAGTTGAAAACTTATGTCTATGCAAAACCTTTACATACATGTTTATAGCAGGTTTATTCATAACTTGCCAAAACTTGGAAGCAATCAAGATATCCTTCAATAAATGACTGGATAAACCGGAGTACACCCACACTATGAAATATTATTCAGTAAAAAAAAGAAATTAACTATTAAAGGATAAAAAGATATGAAAAAATCTTGCAAGCATATTGCTAAGTGAAAGAAGCCAATCTGAAAAGACTATAACTAGATGACTCTGATTGTATGACATTCCAGAAAAGACAAAAATATGAAGACAGTAAAAAGATCACTGGTTGCCAGGGGTTCAGGGGAAGGGAGCAACAGATGAAAAGGTGAAGCACAGGGCATTTTTTGAGCAGTTAACCTATTCTGTATAATACTGTAATGGTGGATATATGTCATCATACATATGTCGAAATGCACAAAATGTACAATATGAGGAGCACGTGATGTTCAGCAGTGTCTGACTCTTTGCTCTCCTCTGGACTGCAGCCTGCCAGGCTCCTCTATCCACAGGATTTTTCAGGCAAGAACACTGGAGTGGGTAGCCATTTCCTACTCCAGGGGATCTTTCCTGACCCAGCAATCAAACTCACGTCTCCTGTGTCACCTGCACTGCAGGTACGTTCTTTACCCACTGAGCCCCCAGGGAAGCCCCACAATATAAGGAATGAGCCCAGTGAAAATGATAGACTTTAAGTTAATAACAATGTATTGATATTGGTTTGACAATTATAACAAACGTACCACATGAATGCAACATGCTGGTAACAGAAGAAGCTGGGGGGAGAGAGGAGGACAGCAAAGAGAATCTAAGGGAACTCTCTCTATTTTCTGCTCCATTTTCTGTAAGGCTAAAACCACTCTAAAAAAAATCTATTAATTTTAAAACAAAAAGAAATTGTAAACTTTGGAAGTAAAAATGACAACATAAAGTCATATCAATTTATATGTTCATCAGTAGGGTGTGATAGAAGAGTGGCCATTATACCATACCCTTCGCATTACCATTTGACCATTCTATACACAAAATTGTTTGTTTTAGCTTTAAAATGTAATAATTATTAACTGATTATAAATGAGCTTGAACATTTTTCATGTTTATGGACTATATGCATTTCTTTTGGACTATATACATGTCTTTTCTATATTTTTCCTTTAGAATATATGCTATTTTTTTCTAGGTATGTAAAAATTCTTTATATTTTATATTAACCCTTTGTTTACTAGAAATATTTTTCTAGTTTGTGATTTCATTTTAGTTTATGGTGGCTTCTGACTTGAGTTTCATTTACTCAAAATAGTCAATTATTCCTTTTCATGTCTGTAAATCCTATAATACTTTCACTTGTAATACTTTTCATTAAAAAGTTTATTTTTAATACTTTATTGTTTGATTCATATGGAACAAATTTTGATTTATAACATGAACAAAATACACTTAAAAAATTAGAAAATAGCTAGGAAATGAATGATTTTAAAATGTTATTTACATATAACTGGCTGGTTATGTATGGCTGGTTATGACTGTCTTGTCTGGCTGGTAAAGAAACAGCTACTTACAAGTTCTTCATGAGGTTACTGGAACCCATCAAAGAATCTTGCTCTCCCTCACTTCAATCCTTTGACCCTTAGGATATACATTAAGGCTATTTCTAGGGAACATACATTTTCAGGTTAAAACTTATACAAGCTTTTTGATTTCAAGGGATGAATATGAGCTTATACTGTTATTGTTAAACTTAAGGTTTATTTTGTGATTTGATTAGCTTCCTATTACATTTGACTCTGAAACTGTCTTGTGTCAGACTTGTTTCCAAAATAAATTGCAAATTATATCTGAAATGCACCTCCATCTTCTCCAAATACTGTTCTCTCTAATGGCCTTGAGTCCATTACAGGCAAACATGAGTTATAACTTAACATAAGTAATGTCTAGGAGACTGTGTGCTTCTCAACACATTCTATCTCCACTCTCCAAAGATAGAAGATAAATGAAAAAGCTAAAAATAAAAGCTTGATCTCATTCAGTTTGAATCAGACTATTCTATTTTAAGAATGCCTGACCAAATCCATCTCCTATAATACTTATATTCCTGTCAGAAGATTGTAATAAAAATGGAATATGAAATACTATTTAGAATATAAATATATTATTTATATTGTATATTAACAATGGGTGAATAGGAAACCAAAGTTATATAAAGTCTTACTGAAAATCTTGCTCACATCATGGGTACTTCAGTGGCCAAGATCAAAAATTACAGTGCATGTGTATGGAGTCTGATATATAAATAAAATAAATTACATTATCCTGGAATTATTCATTTTAAATGCTAAAATAACCTTTATCTAAAACTTTAATCTAGAATGCTTCTGTGTCAGGCTACCAATTACGTGTATCTGTATACATACACACATGTTCTTGGTTTCTGAGCTTGGATCAATCAGATAATAAAATTTTTCCAATTCTACCATTTTCTCTTCTATTATTAGTAACACTAGGGCAATCAACTGGATAATTTTTAATGTTTTTGGACCTCTGAAATGGTATATAATCCTCAGTCACAAGTACCTAATGAAATACACAATTAGTTCACATAGAGTATTTATTTACAGCATCATCTAACTATTTTTTTTATAAACAGCATTCAACTGTGTGGTGTACATGATCAGTACAGCAAGCTAATTAAGACAAATTCTAGACTCAGGCCATCTTGGTTAAGTTTTGGCACAACTGTATTTTTGGAGTGTGAACTCTGTATTCGTTTAGCTTCTCCAAGCCTTAGTTTCTTTCTCTGAAAAATTGTTATAATAACAGCACTTACCTCATGTGGGTAGTTGTGAGGAATAAATTATATAATGTATAGAAAGAATATCGTACAGTGCCTGGTGTTCAGTAAATAATGACTATTGTCAGATTCATGGAACAAGAAGACTAAAATGAAATGAAATAAACGGGCAATGGAGAACAATTCATGCAGTGATATTCTACTTTTGTTCTACTTTTAAACATTAGACTTGGCATTTATTCCATTTATTTTAGTGTCACTAAAATGACACTAAGGAAATTAACAAGGATAAAGAGGAAAAGAGAGATAATATTAGGTGAGTAATGATGATAACATCTGGGGAGATGAAAAGCAAATGGGTAATTCACAGCTAATTCAGTGGAACAAAGAAGCTAAAACATTAAGGACCTGCACAGAAGTAGCCAAGAAACAGGGAACTGCTCTGCATCAGAGTATACCATCAAGCAAGATTCCAGTAATGGAGGCCTCGTGCATTTCTGAAGGTCAGCGGAAGGCACAAGGCAGCAAAAATGAGAGCACTGGCTAAAAGCTTATGGCAGAAGCTGTGAGAATACCAGATGTTCTCCCCATGTGGTTGGGTAATAATTCATTCTTTTCCTCTAAATAAAATTAGAGGCTTAATCACGGGGTGAGGTTGGACCAAAGGAATTTAAACTCTAAGAGGACACCTGGCACGGCAGAAGTAAGGCTGCAAACCGAAAATATAAGCATCATAAATAAGACTGTATAGATACACATGTACCCCAGGCTCCCTGTCGCACTCACCTCTTCAGAACACTGGCAGATTTACATCAACAAGTCAGTGGTAAGAGATTCTCTGTAGTGGGATTGACAGGACCAAGAAAAAAGTAAGATAGTTTTGGGGTCCCTCAGTTAAAAAGTAATACCTAACCATCTACTAGTTGACAAGTCCTGTGAACCTTACCAAGTGCTTTTAATTAGTTTTTTAGGGCCTCAATTTTTAACAAATTTTTAGGACCTCAATTTTAAATATGAATGGATGGCTAGTGATTAGCAAACAGTGAAGGAAAAAGCTCCAACATCAAAGACAGACATCAAAACAAACAGAAAAAAATAAATTTGAAGAAACAGCAATAATTCAGGTAACAGAGGAGATTACTGAAAGACTGAAATTAATAGCCTTAAATGGAAATGAGAAAGTACTGCTGCATCCACTAAAGAACATGAAACTATATAAAGAGCAGATTTAAAAAACAAAAAAGTCTCCTGGAAATTAAAAAATGATATTCAGAAAAAAAAATGCAATAGGTATTTGGAAGACGGAATTGAGGAGTCTTCCCAAAAGTTGGGAATAAAATACGAGGAGATAGAAATTGAGAGCCAAAATTAAAGAAGATTTGAGACTAAATCCAGGAGGCCTAATAGGTGACTTAACAGGAATTCCAGAAAGAACTGTAAAAGTGGAAGGAGAAAAGTTATCAAATAAATAATACAAGAAAATTTCTGAGAGGAAAGAACATAAGAGTGCCTATACAGTGAAGGGGAAGAGACTCCCAGCAGAGATCACCCTGAAATGAATACTAGGGGTAAAGAAAGGACTCCAAAAGCTTTGAGAAACAAACAGGTCACATACACAGGCCCTGGAATCAAAACAGCACAAGAGCAGTAGCATTTTGTGTATCAATGAAATATAAATGAAGAACAAAGGTATTTTCAGACATGCAAGGTTTTAAAACACTTAATAAATGAAATGCACCCTTTCACAGGAAACTACTGCATGATACAATCTCTGCCAAATGCTGGTGAGGCTGTGGAACAAGAGGAACTCTCACTCGCTGCTGGTGGGAGTGTAAAATAGTACAACCACCCTGGAAGACAGTTTGGTAGTTCCTTACAAAACTAAACAGATTCTTACCATATGACCCAGCAATCATGCTATCTGTATTTGCCCACTGAAGTTTAAAACATATATACACAAAAAACTGCACGTGGATGTTGACAGGAGTTCTATTAATAATTACCAAACCTTGGAAGCAACCCCAGTACCTTCCAGTAGATGAACAGACAAACTGTGGTACAATAAATTACCATCCCATGCTAAAAATAAATGACTATCAAGCCATGAAGAGACACAGAGGAAGCTTAAATGCACACTGCTTAAGTGAAAGAAGCCAATTTGAAAAAACAAAATATGGTATGATTCCAACTCAGTTGCATTCTGGAAAAGGTAAAACTAGGAGATAATAAAAGATCAGTGGTTGCCAGGGGTGGAAGGAGGATAAGGATCAGTAGGCAGAGCATAGGGAATTTTAGGATAGGAAAGTGAAAATACTGTGTATGATATGATAATAATGGATATATATCAGTAATGACACATTTATAAACACTGGTACAAATCCATAGAATGTACCACACCAAGAATAAACCCCAAGGTAAACCATGAATTTGGGGTGATTATGATGTGTCTATGTAGATTAATCCTTGATAACATATGTATCATTACAGTGAATGATGCTGATAACAGGGAGGCTGTGCAAGTGTGCGGACAAGAAGTATATGGGCAATGTCTGTATCCTCCTCTCAATTTTGATGTGAATCTAAAACTGCTCTAAAAAATAAAGTCTTGAAAAAAAGAAACCAAAAAGACCAGACAAAAATATGACTAGAAATCAAGAGAAACAATGGTTACAATTCCACAGGGGATTCAAACAATGGAGCTATAACATAGCAATTAAAAAAGTAAAGTTATTTAATAGCACAAGTTTCAGAAGGAAACAAGAGAATGGAGCAGAAAAAAATAATCAAAAATATAAAAGATACAAATTTATCCAAATCAATGAAAGATATCAATCCACACATCCAGGGAGATCAGTGACCCACAAGAGATATAAAGAAGAATACAGATAGGCACATCACAGTCAAACTGCTTAAACCAAAATCTTCACAATGGTCAGAGAAAAAAATTACCTTCAAAAAAGCAACAGTAAGACTTAAACCTGACTTGTCAGTAGAAACAATGAAAACCTGTACCCAATATTTTATCAGTACAAAGAATTCATTCATCCATTAGACAAATATGTACTGAATTATCTACCACATGCTAGATTCCTTTCTAGGTACTCAGAACACATCAGTGAATAGAACAAAGAATGTATATTATATTTAATGTGTAAAATTATATAATAAACATATTTATAATAACATTTTTAAGGGAAGAAGTTAATTGTAGAAAACAGGCTTAACAATCTATTCAGAAAATACACTTCATTATTGCTGTTAGAATTATAACTCAAGTTTTTAATTTAACAGACTCATGACCAGTACTTTTTCAGTGATAGATGAGATTCTTTATAATCAAGTAGAGTCTATGTCGGAGAAGGCGATGGCATCCCACTCCAGTACTCTTGCCTGAAAAATCTCATGGATGGAGGAGCCTAGTAGGCTCCAGTCCATGGGGTCGCGAAGAGTCACGACTGAGCGACTTCACTTTCACTTTTCACTTTTATGCATTAGAGAAGGAAATGGCAACCCACTCCAGTGTTCTTGCCTGGAGAATCCCAGGGACGGGAGAACCTGGTGGGCTGCTGTCTATGGGGTCGCACAGAGTCGGACACGACTGAATCGACTTAGCAGCAGCATAGTCTATGTATTAAAGAGCCTATTTTACTAGGCTCTTTAGGTAATCTTACTAGGCTTTTGGGTAACGAAAAGTCCATGAAAACTTAGAGCTGATCTTCTAGAAAACCCTAGAGATCATCCATAGTCCAGACTCCTCATTACAGATGAAAAGGCACAGTATTATTTAACTCAATTTCCAAGGTCACACAAAGAAGTTAGAGACCCATCTTAAGTCCCAGTGACTCCTGGTCAAATATGCTTTGTTGTTGTTCTTTGTTTGTTGTTAAGTTCATGGAGAGATGGGTTTAATTTAATTTTTATTAATGTAACATGCATATAGTTTTAAAAGTAAAATGATTTATGAGACTTAAAAAGCAGCAATTTTCTTCCCTTCCTCTGCCCACCTCCAATTTCCAGTCTCCAGAGAGAACCATGTTTAACTTCTAATATTAATAATACTGGTCTTCCCTCGTAGCTCAGTCAGTAAAGAATCTGCCTGCAAAGAAGGAGACCCTGGTTTGAATCCTGAGTTGGGAAGATCCCCTGGAGAAGGAAATGGCAACCCACTCCTATATTCTTGCCTGGAAGAGTCCCATGGACAGAGGAGCCTGGCAGGCTACAGTACACGGGGTCACAAGAGGTGGACACGACTTAGTGACTAAACCACCAACCACCACCACCATTAATAATGTTCTTTTGTTAGACAGAATGTTATTGTGTGACAGCTTATCAGTCATATATACCTCATGTATGTGAAAGGAGTCCATTTCAACTTGTTCATTCTGCAGGGCATGTTTAATATTCAAGGCACAGGCAGAATAACTGGTAGGCGACCAGTGACCTTGTTGCTATACATACAATAGGACTATTAACTAATGAAATGGATTTTCATGAGTGATTTATGAAATATGTCTCATTTCTTTGGAGATGGAGCTGAATACTGGTTGCAAGGGATTAGTGGTACGATAAATACATATAACAATCTGAATTTTATACTCTGCATATTTTTTCCTAAGCTTTAATAGTACAAAAGGTTAAACTAAAAGAATTTCAAACTCTCTAATATTTTAACTAAAGAGAGTAACAATTTTAGTATTAATAGAATCTTTATGATTATAAATAAGGAGGTCATGAAGAGACAATATACAGCAAATAGGTCATGAAGAGACAATATACAGCAAATCATTTTCATCTTAGTGAAGTACTGTAATACAAATAATTTGCCTTTGGCATTTGAAGTGATGCTTATTTTAGCCATCTCAACATTGGCTTTGTACACTGAATGCTTATGATAGAAAAATATCAATACAGGTTACTAAATAATTTACTTTAATAATTATTGTTTACATTAATATCACTGAGTATTTCATGTTTTGTTTTTTCCCAGAGAAAATACGAAACAAGAAAGAAAATTTCTGTTCACCTGGTGGGTATAAATTTAAATTCTAAAAACTGAAAATGTCGTAACTATAGGCTTATTTTTTAAATGAAATTCTTCTCAACTTAAAATTATTTACCTATTATGCCATTTGCATCACAAACTATAAGACAAGTGACTTACATGAGACAGGAAGCTGGCTGTAGACTGGGAAGATGGAACATTGGAATGAGAACGAGCAGCAGATGATGGCTGTAGAAGGCGTGGTTTCACAGCAGAATTTGAGGTGTATCCAGGGCCCTGCAGTTCCTGGAAGACAGTATACATGTGAGCAAAATAACTGTCAACCTACAGCTGGAATTGTGAAATCAAAATGTATTTTTGCAAATAAATTTCAGTCTTACATGTTGAACCCCTACAAAGTTTGAAGCCAAAGTATTAAGCAAGATGCATGTTATTCTTTGGGGACTAATGGTGGGCTTAGCAAGAGGCCTTCACACTTGTGAATGATGTAAGCATTCCAGGTGGGAAGCGGCATCTCCAACCAGAGGCTACTTAACTTGGCCAAACACTCCACACCAGTTCTGACATACTACTGAGAAGATCCCTCTCCAGCTACGGGAAGGTGTCCAGTACTGTGACTTTGAAGTATGTCTGCACTTTTAAAGTATATTCAAAAAACAAATATATTTCGGTGGAAAATGTCCTATTTTTAAAGCACACCTGATTTGTCATGCGAATTACCTCATTTTTGCTATTCTCCAAACAAGTCAAACATGTTTGACCTCCTGTATGCAAACCTCTGGTTCCCCAAGGTAAGTACTTCTGTGTTTCCTGCATGCAATATAAACCTAACATAAAGTATGGTGTTTCAACGTGTTATTATATAGGAAAAGGATAGGTATAGTAGGTACAATGTAAAGATTTTGTAATTGTTAATATCAGATAATGTTAAAAGTACACTTGAAAGCATCTAAGATACATGAAGAAAACCTAAAAGTATATCAGTGAAGTGAAGTTGCTCAGTCGTGTCCAACTTTGCGACCCCATGGACACCAGGCTCCTCCGTCCATGGGATTTTCTAGGCAAGAGTACTGGAGTGGGTTGCCATTTCCTTCTCCAGAGAACTTCCCGACCCAGGGATCGAACCCAGGTCTCCCACATTGTAGACAGACGCTTTCCGTCTGAGCCACCGCTTGATCTTAGCCAAAAGGCCAAGACCAAGGCTTAAGTTTTGCTTAAATTACTATTTAATGAAAACAAAAGACCTTACTTTTACATCCAACGTGTGTTGAAGTTTTAGGCGCACAGATTCTTGTTCCTGACGCTGTATTATATCTTGACATTCTGCAAACTGCAAAGATGCCTACAATCAAGCAACCACATGTGGTTTATCTTCCATTCTTTGTGCAATTTTATTTTATTAACGTATATGTGCAGAGTCGCCATCTCTTCAAGGAAACTTCCCCCCATTCCTAGCATAGTGTATTACATTTATCTATTTACTTATCTGTTTTATTCAGAAAACTGAGAGTTATTGGAGGTCATGTCTTTGTAGCCCCAGCATCTATATGGCATTTAGTAGGTGAAGGATACACAAAAGAATGAATGAACTAAGGATGAAATGAGCAAACAGCTTTAGCAATGGTAAAAATATCTTCATAAAGATAACCACAACTGAAATTCACTGAGCCCATATATCATATTCTAAGTCCTAAGTTTGCATAGGTGGGAACATAGACCACGTTCTGTCACTGCAGAGGCTCTGACGTCTCAAGAAGCAAGGACTAGTTTGGGTATATAGTATTTTCAGGTTTCCAGAGTTTTCAGGTGACACAAAGAGAGATTCCTCCTCTACAATATATGGCAAGGACAAATGTAGTGTCATCACTGATCTTCGCAGTCATTAAGCTGCATTCTCTACCTGCACTTTCTGAACTCCACAAAGTGCCACACATTAGCATTACTTCGTCTTTTATTGATATTATTAACAGACTGTATTCTACCAAGTATTGAAGTCCTTCTTTGAAGGTAAATTAGACTGGTGGTATTTTAAATTATTCAGGCCACAAAGGATACCAGAAGCATCTCACATCTTGCATTACTGCTCTTATGTTCATGTAAGCAAAAAAAACCCCATAATTTTGTAAAAAGTATGCATCATGATTTGTCCTTAAACTCAGCCTTCTCTACAGGATATATAGTTCTTCCTTGTGTGAAGTGACTGGGACACAATCCAATTCGACAGATTTGGTGTCTATCAACATGGAGCCTTCCTGTTTAGTTGTTAACTACTGTATATATTTAGTTAATAACCACCTTATCGAGAGCAACTTCCATATTAGCAACCTTTTCTTTCAATCGGCGCTCCTGAGATCGCAGGACTTCTAGTTCTCCAGCCATCTTGTTTTTCTCTGTTGCAACAGTACTCAATTCCTGGCTTAATTTTGTCTTCTCTTCTTTTAGAAAATGTTTTTCCTACAATTATTCAGGAGCAAATATCAGAAATGATATAGTGATGTAGATGCTGAAGCACACACATATCATTTCTCTTATCCTAAATTTGTTCATTTTACTCTTTCATTATTTGCCTATTTGGAACTTAAGGCAGGAGGGGAGAAAAAAAGTGGGAAATAACAAAGACACAGCAAATAAGTCCATGTAATGAGTGTGTGTGCGTTCAGTTGCTTAGTCATGCCTGACTCTTTGTGACCCCATCGACTGTAGCCCACCAGGCTCCTCTGACTGTGGGATTTTTCCAAGCAAGAATACTGGAGTGGGTTGCCATTTCCTTCTCCCAGGATCTTCCTGACACAGGGATTGAACCCACGTATCTGGTGTCTCCTACACTGCAGGCAAATTCTTTACTGCTGAGCTACCAGGAAAGACCGGTGAGAGGTATAACAAATGTATATGCATATTTGTCAGTATTTAGCCTCATTCTAAAAAAGCATTTCAGCATTCTGGGAAGGGGAAAAGCAACTGCTTTAGTTGCCCTCATTTTCTATGTATGCTGTTACCTTCTTATTGGCATTATGATCAGTTCTATTGTAACTCTTCTTCTGAAAGTGCAAGTCTATTCCAAAGACTGACTATTCCCTGATTGATCTATCAGGGAATATTTGAGCACAACACAGATTTCACCTTTATTAATGCATGGTTTCATCTATGAGAAATACTAGGTCAGTGCAGAAAACAGCACCCAGCTAAGGAGAGTTGCTCAGAAATACAAAAAACCAACATACACACTCTTCAAACAATTAGCTCCATCAGTTTACCCTGTGTTACGAGCCACATCTATGTCACAGGAAAACCTACCTTCTACCCCTTCTTAACAACTATCACACTGCAGCTCTTCAATGCACATGTTCACAAGCAAACTTCAGGTCATTTTTAAGATAAAGGGCCATTCTAATTGTAGTATTTATGTGTCTCTTAACCATTTAACATGTAAAACTGTGCCACCATTTCCATTAGGTTCCTATTTTTTGGTCACTGATGAAGTTCATCAGTGTCATGCTCCTAATCCCACTACTCCCACGAGCCCCGTGGCGGTTTCTGTTGCACAATTTTGTATAGCATGGTTTTAGGAACACAGTTGGCATATTAGAGTGGAACTGAATGTGCTCTGCTTATAATCACCCTGTCTCTACCATGAGTATCTTCTTGCAGTTAAAATACTAGCTCTTGGACAGCTACATGTAAGAAAATGAAATCAGAACACTTTAACAGCACACGTGAAAATACACTCAGAATGGGTTAAGGACCTAAATGTAAGACCGGACACTAAAACATCAGCAGAACACTCTGACATAAATTACAGCAATATCCTTTTCCATCTATCTCCCAGAGTAATGGAAAGTAAAACAACTCAAAACTCCAATGGAATTAAATGAATGGGACCTAATTAAACCCAAAAGTTTTCGCACAGCAAAGGAAATCATAAACAAAATGAAAAAACAACCCGTGGAACGGAAGAAAATATTTGCGAATGATGTAATTGACAAAAGATTAGTCTCAAAAATTTACCAACAGCCCATGTGGCTTAATATCATAAAAAGAAACAATCCAATCAAAAAAATGGGCAGAAGACCTAAACAGACTTCTCTCCAGAGAGGACATACAGGTGGCAAGAGGCACATGAAAAGATGTTCAACATCTAATTAACAGAGAAATGCAAATCAAAACTATGACGAGGTAACACCTCACACCAGCAGAATGGCCATCATCAAAAAAATCCACAAACAATAAATGCCTTAGAAGGTGTGGAAAAAAGGGAACCCACCTACATTCTTAGTGGGAGTGTAAACTGGTAATTGCCACTATGGAGAACAACATGGAGGTTCCTTAAAAAACTAAAACTAGACCTATCACACGATTCAGCAATGCCACTCCGGGGCATATAGCCAGAGAAAACCATGGTTTGAAAGGATACATGCACCTCAGTGTTCACTGCAGCACTGATTTACAATAGCCAAGATATGGAAGTAATCTAAATGTCCATCAACAGATGAATGGATAAAGAAGATGTGATATATATATATATATATATATATATATGCAATGGAATATTACTCAGCCATTAAAAAGAATGAAATAATGCCATTTTGCAGGAACATGGATGGACCTGGAGATAATCATACTAAGTGAAGCTAAGTCAGAGAAAAACAAAGGTAGTATGATATCACTTACATGTGGATTCTAAAAAAAATGATACAAATGAAATTATTTGCAAAACAGAAACAGTCTCACAGACATAGAGAACGAATTTATGGTTACTGGTGGGAAGGGCTGGAGGGGAGGGATAGATTGGAAATTTGAGATCAAATATACATACTACTTTCTTTCTTTCTTTTTAGATTAATTTTTATTGGAGTAGAGTTGCTTTGCAGTGTTGTGTTAGTCTCTGCTGCACCTTCCCATTTAGGTCACCGCACAGCACTGAGTCGAGCTCCCTGTGCTCTGCAGGCTGTGCTCATTAGTCACCTATTTTATGCCTGATATCAAAAGCGAATGTATGTCAATCCCAAGCTTCTGATTCTTCCCACCCCACCACCCCCCTTGGAATCCATATGTTTGTTCTCACTGATATATTTAAGATAGATAACCAACAAAGACCTACTCCACAGCACAGTGAATGCTGCTCAATATTATGTAATAATCTCAATGGAAAAAGAATTTGAAAAAGAATAGATACATGTAAAAAATAACAAAAGAAGACCAAGGAAGAAAATCATAAAAGAAAATAAAATTCATTCCACAGTAGTTATTAAAAAAAAAAAAAACAACAAGAAACACTAGCTCTTTCAAGGTCCTGCTCAGATGTTCCTGTGGGAACCTTCTCCGCACTCTCTGTTAGGAATGGCCTCTGGCCTCGCTCCCACTGTACTTTGCATCTGTGTGTCTTACTCTGCGCTGCAGTTTACTAACGGGTAAACACACCGGCCTCCCCCACTCCAAGGCCAGGGACTCACCTTGTTTGCATTTGTCATTGCCTCTTCCAAAAATTGTATCTTGCTCTGAAGGGCATCTATCTGACCTCTTTTAGCTGTAATTTGTTTTTGCATCCCCATTGCCACTTTCATAGCTGAAAAAAAAAAAAGGAACTAAACTGTGTCTTAGTTTTTAAAGTTTCTAAATTTTGAGAGGTGACTATAATTTTATGTTCAAACACTATGAAAATGTGTAAGATTCCTCTAAGGCACCTGGATCATTTCAAGAAAGTTTTCACAAAAGACGTTTTCAGATTTCACAATATTGGGATATAACAATTTTCAGCAATTACTCAGGGGTTTTGAGCTGAGAAACATATATAAATGCTGATGTTTTGTGATTCCTTGCTAGAATTAACTTCATTGGCCATTGTAATTTACCATATCTCCAATGGTAATAATACTGACCAAATTCATACTTACACATATAGGAAATAGATACACAAAATATATAGTCATACAATGAAAAATGTAACTAGAATTTTTACTAAAATAACTTTCTAGAAACTCATATATAAAACACCACACAAGACATCTACTATTATCGATCTTTTAAAAGATTCCAGTGATAACACAAACCATTCCATTTCCATGGTCATGGGTATTGACATGTACTCAGAACTCACTGTTGTTTCAAAAGTCAAACTGGCCACATAAGCATATATGTGATTATTTTACTGAAACTGGTGACAGGATGAGAATGTTCTAGACAGGAGGCAAGGCACTGAAGACTTAAGACATGGCAGGCCACTGTAAAGCTCACCACTGTTTGGAAATTCAAAGATCCTATGTTGTTTCTTAGAACCAGCTGAGCAAAGAGGTTTGAAAATGCCACTGCTTTTGAGTTAGGTCCAGCTTAAAGGTTAATAAGAAAAAGAAAATGTGGCATTCTTTAAAAACAAACTATTGGACTTCTTGCTAACAAGATCTAGTTCCTGTAGCTAAACTGTTGAGACCAGGGTTAATACAGGCACAGTTCATTGGTTTGTTAGTAGAGCAAAAGTCTGGTACCATTTGCTCACCACTCTGAAGAATTCTGGTCTGATTAAGTGCATCATGCTTGGCCTTCAAAGGAAATTTTCTTAATAAATTCTTTATTTTAAGGTGATCCTAATTCGAGAGTGAATTCACGGTTACCTAGTTAATTTAACAACTGTAATGGGACTGGGGGAGTTGTGGAGCGGCCTGGAGCACATGAGGAGGAGACTTTCTAGTGGATGGGGGGGAGGGAACAGACCCCAGATGGGCCTCTGGAGTGAGCTCTCCACACCCCACCATTTTATGTTTACCAGCAAAGACAGAGCTGAATCTCTGAGGACCGCACAAAATGTGTACACTTCAAGAATTTCTGTGCCATCTTTGGGCAAGGGCCATGGTAATCTTTTCAGTATCATTCCAATTTTGGTATATGTGCTGTTGAAGTGAGCACAAACATAAATCTTTTGACATGAAAAAATATTGAGAAATAGAAAATGTAGTCTTTAGTTAAATCTTTATTCTTATAGTCAGCTAACACAGCCATACTAACAATGATAGGAATAATATGATTTAAACAGCAACTAACCTTCCCTCTGAATTAATATGGGCAGCAAGGTGAAAAGGGAACAGGTGTAAAGTGATGAGAAGGGAGCCCTCATCCTAGCAGTTCAATTCTCAGGGCACCGTCCCACCTTCAACTCAGAGAAGGAGTCAGGAATGGACAAATAGCCAATAGGCACACAGTTTACGAAGATAGTAAACATGTGAAAAATAGGCTGATGAATGAAAATTATTGGTGATCTGTATTTATATCAACACTTCCTCAAAAACAATTAATTGGCATTTATGGACATTGAGGTTTGTTAGAAATTATTGAAATAGCTAAAGAAAAAGAAAGATTCAGATACTTAAGGAATAAATTAAGCAAATGTCAATTTCCCTCAAAAACACTGGGAATTATAACAGCCATATAACAACCATCAGTGATATCTACTGTTGTACGTCTCTCATACCATGCTTCACTGTGAAGAAGTGGAAGGCAATGAATCCAGTTTTTTTATTAAATCTATACCAAGGGAATTGAAAACAAAAGGAAAAGGTCTTCTGAAGCATACCATGACCATCAGATCCTTCCATTGACTTTAAAGTATTTCTTGTTTGCTCCAGCTCAGACTGTGCAGATTTTAATTGCATTTTCAGCTTATTTGTAGTAGTTTCCATTTCTTCACTTTTGTTTCGAAAGTTCCTTTTTAAGACTTCATAGTCCTCTGTACAACATGATAACCAATAATCGTTGGTTAATTTTTTTCTACTTCATTGTTATAAAGCTTATTTTATTTGTAATTAATGATCACAGAATTTTGGAGCTGAAAGAGACCCCACTTAGTTACATCATCATTTGTTACAGAAATGAGATGTACACACACATTTTCAGGGATCTAACTCTTTTGAATCTGCTCGGGTGGGTCGTCCTCTTTTACTCGTATTACTCATTGCTTTTCTTCCAGCCAGTGTAATTGGCTCACATCTATTGCCTCTTAAACCTTCCTGGATAATCACACTCACCACAACAGATTCGGCCACCATTTGTAGGCAGATGGATCTCCGTGACTCGGTAAGTGAACTGACACTGCCACATGTTCTACCTGATTTTTAATCTCCGGTAACTATCAAAATACCCGGCATTCACCATTCATACACAAGCACACACACTCACACATTCAACTATCCATTTACTTACACTTGTCTATTTATATATGATAGATAGATTTACTTATAAAGGGAGCAAGCAGAGTCAAGACCTCTCTGCTGAGATCTAACCCCATCTCTCCGGATACTTTCATGTGGATGCCCTGGGGCCCGCAGACCAATGGTCTCACACTGACTGCCTCACCCTCCTGCCTGTAAGTTAACCCCTCTTGATTTCATTTTCTCAGATGTTGGTATCATTGTTCTCCCAATACTACAAATTTAAAATCAGAAGCACACACACAACCCCTCTGATCATTTACTGGTGATTCAATCTCCAGAAACTTGCTTACGTCTTCCCTCTCCTCTCATTCTCATTATACTGCCTCAGTTCAGGTTCTCATCACCTTTCCCTGGGACCACGGCAAAATTCTCCTTAGCTGGCTGGCCTCTGTTCCTTTAAGCTTGCCTTTCTCTTCTTACCTGCTGACTCTGTCCTAAAATGTAAATTTGGTGACAACAATCTCTTACTTGTATCTTTTGCCGGCTCCACACTGTCTGGCCCTGCCTATCCATTCTGCCTCATTTCTTAGTTCTTGTTCCTTTGTACTTCTACTCCCATAAGTGTTTCTGAGGTCGCACTGTGTTATTTCATGCCTTCCTGCTTTTGCCCATAATGTTCTTTCCACCTGGACTGCCCTTCTACCTCCTTTTCACCTGCCAAATTCCTATTCCTCCATCGAACCCAGATGTCACCTGTGACAGGAGGCTGAGTCCCTCCCTCTGCCGCCTGTCTACCCACCACCCAGCCACTGTGCTTCACCCACGGCACGTGATACGTTCCACACAGGTCTGGCTTCCAACTAACATGGAGCCTCACTGTTGTTCCCAGGGCCTGTCTCAGCATCTGGCACAGTAAATGCTCAGCAATCACTGACACATGCATGTGCGTGTATGAGTGTATGCGTGTGAAGTAGATATCACCTGTACCATACTAACAGTGAACTGAGGGTATTTTCATCTTAAAATTTAAAGCCTTGGAATTTTCCATTCCAAGAAATTTGCATAAGTCTACTTACATGTGTGGCTTCATTATTATACCTCTAATCAAGCTATCTGACTCAGAGGACTCGAGGTTTCCACTTCTCTCACTCTCCCCTTGGAAACACAGTGCAGAATTTCATGGACACTGAGGGCTGACTAAAGTTAATGGTTAATGAGTGCACGCTCTGGGAGCACTTCATGGGGAAGGGTCAGGGTTTCGGGTGATGAGATGTGTGTGCAGGGACAGCATAATCATCCATGTTTGTATCACTGGATGAGGGCCCATTCTGTCACAACAGTCCTAGTATCCTCGTGGAACGCCACGGACAGCACTCCTATTTTCGGCAGAGTTTAAACTGGAGTAACGTACCGGTAAGGCTGTTTAACTCGTTCCTACTAGCTTTCACCTCACTTAATAAATGGTCTCGCTCTTGCTTGATGTCCTTCACTGCACGGAGCCTCTCGGAGCCTGCGTTCACCAGCTTCACCTTTTCCAATTCCAGGTCACTCACTCTGGCTTCAAGCTCCCGTACCTTTGCATCTTTTTTATCTTTCAAAATCTAAATGTAGGGATAAACACAAAGGACAGAGCAAGAAATAAAAAAAATAAAATATAAAGCAGCAATAAGAAGTGGGAAAACAAAAGGAGTATTTTACCTTTCTTTTAACCATAGATACCAATTCCCAGTATCACTGGCTACAGCCCTTCATTATTCCTATTCTATATATTCATTCATTAAAAAAAACAACAAAAAAGTACCGGGCACCTAACTATGCGAGACTCCATTTTACACGTGGAGGATGGTGTGCAGGTGAGGGCCCTAGGTGAGCACCTACTCAGGTTTTACTCCCATGGCACCTCCCCCACCAGGCTCCCCCTGCCCTGACCGTGTATCGCAGTAAACAATGTCCTTGTCCTCATGGGGCTTTTACATTCTCGTGAGAGGAGACAGACTGCAACAAATACTGAATAACCAGATGACAATGATGACGGGAAAAGAACTGAAAAGGCGAGAGGGTAGAGAATGAACATAGGGAGGAGGCTGCTACTGGAGCTAAGGTGGTGTGTGGAAGAGAGCCTGACCACTGCCCAATGAAAGCTTCTAGTCAGGGGGCTGTTGGCGGCACTGAAAACTTGGATTTGGGGAGGGGGGTCCCATCAGCCTAACCCGCTCTGCCTAAAAACTGTTTTTCAAGTGAAACAATTTACGCTGGACCCTTGCTTTCCTTTCAGAAGACTGTATTCCCCTCCCTGGTAAAGACAGCCTGTACGATCAGCTCCCAGTATAAAAACTCTGCCCACTGAGCCTCTGATGAAACCCCCTGGGTTGGCAACATCTGACACGTGTTGTCACAACATCTTGCTGGCAGGGTTAGGCATCTTGTGCCCGACTGCAGGAGAGGAAGCTTATGCCTGGTTTCCTTTGGGTGAATTTTCCCCTTTGCTGATTCTTAGATTCTTTCTTTGTCATAAATCATCATAAGGGAAAAATATTGTTTTTTTTAATCTATATGAGATGATAGATGTTAACTTATTGTTGTAATCATTGCACAATATGTGTAAATTAAGCCATTATGCTGTATCCCTTAAACTCATACAGTATTATATGTCAATTATATTCCAACAAAACCAAAAGAAAAAATTGATTATATGTGATTTGTTTCCTACTAGTTACCATGGCAGATAAAAGTAATATAAAGCTTGGGAAACTGAATTTTTAAAAATTCATTCAATAGTTTTAAATTCTGATAAACATTTACTGAGCAACTTCTGGGTACATGGCACAAAGTCAGGGGCAGGGGTGCAAAGATGAAGATGTGTGCCCTGCTTGAAGAAGTCTTCAGTCTTACAGGGAAGAGGAGAAATTGCTATTTACACACACACACGCACACACCACATACCCCCCGCCACACACACACGCACACACGCGTGCATACACAGTGCAATATAGAATGTGACCCAGGCTGTAACAGGCACAAACGCAGTACGGTAAGGTTCAGGTGGAGAGTGGAAAGGGGGAAGGGAACTAATATTTTCTTAACGTCTTCCACAGACCAGGAACCAAGCTAAATCCTCGATATACACTTTCTCATTTAAGCCTCAAATAACCCAACAAGATTCGGGGGTGTCTTGTTTGGCATTCTGGTTACAGACACAGAAGCTCACCTTCAGCACACAGTCAGTCTAGTGCTTTACAGCTCCTGAGCGGCGAGACGGGGCTCAACGTTAGGTCTGTCCGAAGGGGGACAAAATGCTTTCTCAGACTACGGGATCAGGACAGACTGCATAAAGAAGCTGAATTTTCTGATTTTTCTCTTTTGTATCAGCACTTCTGAACCATTTGGGAGCCACTCCTTGTGGAATTTAAGAAAAGTGTGGAAACTTTCTCACAAAAGCACACATGCACACTGACAAAAACACTTGCAAACAATTTCGGAGTGTCTACAACTATCTTTACAGAATCTACTTCTGGTCAATTAGGTCAGACTTACGGGAGAAAAGAGATATTTCAGAAGCTAAACCACCGAAACACTCTACAGACCTTAACTTCCTGTAGCTCCAGCCTCCTGTCATTGATCTCCTTCTCCAGCTGAGCTTTCTGCACTTGCATAGCGCCGGCCGTGCGCCCGTGCTGGCCCACCAGCTGCGTCATGTTCTCCATCTGCTGCCGCAGGATCTCGATCACTTTGTCCTTCTCTGCCGTCTGCAGCCTGAGGGCCTCGCACTCTGTCTGCACGTTTCGGAGGTGATCTCCTTCAGTCTTCAGCTGCTGCAGCTCCTGCAACTTCAAGTCCACCCGGGAGCGCAGCTTCGTGATTTCTGAGTTGGTGGCCTCGATGGCTCGCTCCTTTTCTTGAAGGGAAGCTGTCAGGTCCGACACGGTCCTCTCCGAGCTCTCCAGGGTCATCTTCTTGGCTGTCAACTCTTCCACCACTTTACGGAGCATCTCTTTGGTGGATTCAAGCTGAGCAGTCAAGGAGGACACTTTTTCTAGACTTTCATTCTTTCCCTGAATGGCTGCCATCTGATTGTTAAAGAAGAATTGCATGGATTTAGGCAGACAGGGAGAGGTCTCAAGAGATCTGACAAGTTAGCTCAAGAAGATGAAATCATGAATCTGACAGTACCTCCAATCGTTTTGCTCTCAGAACTTCATACAGACAGCAGACTAACTTGTGTTAATTAGATCAAGCTGGAGAGGCCTTAATTAAATAACAACGCTCATCCAGAATGGTGTTGTACGGTGGGGACGAGCTCGGCAAGGGTCCTCTGAGGAAGTTTTCCACACCAATTTATATTAGGATGACACTGGCAACAGTGGAAAGTGGGGTAAGTGTGAAGACAGCTATCCTTTGCTTCCCTCCTCCTTAATTCGACCTTTGAGGGAAAAGTGAATGATGGCTTTTATCCAACGTACATTCACATTCCCTGGTCCTTGTTTGGAAAAGAATAAGATTCTAATTGGGCTTCCCTGGTGGCTCACACAGTAAAGAATCTGCCTACAATGCAGGAGACCCTGGTTTGATTCCTGTGTTGGGAAGATCCCCTGGAGAAGGGATTGGCGACCCACTCTAGTACTCTTCAGCTTCCCTGGTGGCTTAGACGGTAAAGAATCTGCCCATAATGTGGGAGACCTGGGTTCAGGCTCTGGGTTGGGAAGATCCCCTGGAGGAGGGCATGGCAACCCACTCTAGTATTTTTGCCTGGAGAACCCCATGGACAGAGAAGCCTGCTGGGCTACAGTCCATGGGGTCGCAAAGAGTCAGACACGACTGAGCGACTGAGCACAGCACAGCGCAAGGTTCTAACCGCCAGGTGATCCTTGCAGCTTTCCTCCTGCCCGGGTTGGACCAGAGAAGAGGAAGATGACTTTGCCTGGGTCTAGGCCAAGGCTGGTCCCTTTGGTTTGCTTTTTCATTTGAGGAAGCTCTTTGGTGGGGCACTTTTTGTGTCTCCATGGCAATGATGGCAGGCATTGGAACTACGTCCTTCCTGTCTTGAAGGCACACTGGTGCTCACACAGCACTCCAATGTCTCTCCTGGGGTGCGGAACCGGAGTGCACCCAGCCTGCATATCTATCATTCCTAATCAGTTTGGGAGGAAAGGAGGGGAAAGCCTCTCTGGGGAAGGGGAAACAAAATAATCTACTGGAAACCTTCAACCTTGCTTTTCCTTAGATCTCCATATGTGCTTAGTTGCTCAGTCATGTCCGACTCTTTGCAACCCCACGAACTGTAGCCCACCAGGCTCCACTGTCCATGGGGATTCTCCAGGCAAGAATACTGGAGTGGGTTGCCATGCCCTCCTCCAGAGGATCTTCCCAACCCAGGGATCGAACCCAGGCTTCCCACATTGCAGGCAGATTCTTTTCCGTCTGAGCCACAGATCTCAGATGAAGCCCAGATCTCCCTATGGTCTGATGCTTTTCTATTATTAGGATTATTAGGTTACCAATTTCCAGGTGAAATGAAAAGGCAACTGGATGAGAGTTTCATTACTCAACAATGGACAAAAGCGAGATGAAGTTTAACAAGAGGCCAGAACCACAGAAATAAACACCCAGTTTGCATATCTTGCTCTCAGAGCCCACAGCTCTCCCCGGGGGAGGCCCGGCCTCACCTGCCGCTCCATCTGGCCCTGACACTCGCTCTTCATGGCCTTGAGCAAGGCCTCCAGGCGCTGCACCTCCATGTTCCTGTCGTCCAGCTCCCGCCGCAGGTGGTCGATGGTGATGCTGTTGCCCGTGTCCCGGTCCCACAGCCTCTTGTTCTGCTCCTTCTCCAGACTCAGCTCCTTCTCTCGCTTATGTAGGTCAGCCTACGAGAAGGGACGTCAGCCTTCCCCCTCGTGTTTTCAAACTCTTTTTCTCCTTACATCATCTTTGGAGTTTCTATGTGATTTGACAAGACTTTGATCTTGGAATTGGATTCTTTTTTAATGATTTTAGATAAAGAACTATGATTGCCTAGAAAACTAACATTTTGTTGACTTATAATTTCTAGCATTGCAAGTAACTCTCAATGGACTAGAGCCCAGATTAGACATGAGGATGCTGGGAAACCTGGAACAGGAGGGAGAGAAGTGAGGATTATCCCGCAGTTTAGAGTCAGCTCTGCCTTGAGCATATGCTCATCAAGCCCCAGTTAGCCTGTGAAGGACACTCCGGCAGCTGAGGGCCCTGCAGCCTGAGGTAAGGTTTGGTGAGGAGAGAATCCTGTTCTACAGGAACTCTAACAAATATCGCATGAAGGGTACCAACAGCACCTTTCCTAAATTTCTCAGCCTGTAGTACCCCTAATGGAGGGCAGAAACTGCTTCACTACCATCGGAATCCTCTTTTCTTCCTAAAAAAATTTTTTAAACTAAATTTGCATTTAACTTTTCTTTTTACATGATTTGCATGTGTTTTGAATGTTGTTTGGTTTTGAAATGAACATTCAACCCTACTTCAGTTTAGCAGAACACAGTACCTAACGGAAAGACTATGGCTGTTCAAAGATCACCTTCACCCAACTTGTAAGCCCTAAGAGTTGTGCTTATACAATATTATATTTCACATGTAAAACTTGAATAGTGTCCAGGATGCTGTGTTGTGTGTAAATGTACAGATATGTTGTAAAATTTGGAATTTGAAACTAGTTTTGTGAAATACTGTGGTAAAACTTCCCAGGATTAATCTCATTCATATTTCAGAGCACCTTCTTACCAAGAGCTTTTGAAGTTGGTCGTCCAGATTTCCAGATTCCTGACTGAACTGATCACGTTCCGTCCGTGCTTCAGTTAGCTCTGAGTTTGCGAGAACTAACTGCTTCTCCAGCTCTTCTATCTACAAGGAAAGCACAAATCAATCTGACTACGCCAATGAGTAATATAAAATAAATACAGTCTTTGAAAAACAAACAGTATTATTTGGGGCAATGGTATCATTCGGGGGGCAAGAATAAGAGTTCGTTTTGTGATGAACTTTGTAGACAAAATTGTGATGTATTTTGCAAAGTTTTCTAAACTTAAAATCTATGTAGAAGTCAGCCAGACAAATTGACCAAAATGAAATACTTGGTACTGTGAGATTTAGCCATTGTCTGTAACATGTCACTCTCATTATCACACTATTCAAAATCTATCTTCTGTGAAAATGAGTTCTATAATTTGGTATTTAAGGAAGCTTTATGTGGCATAAAGAACATTCTACAAAGCCCACACAAATTAACTATATTATACTTAGAAGTGCTATTTTGTTTCAGAACATCAGTTTCAAAAATAAAGGCATTGAGTATAAAACAATGAATGGTAACAAGTTTATAGTTATCGTCACTGTTAGTCACCCTATTTTGAAAGGATACACAAATTTTTATATATATGTATATATATAAAATAATACAATCCTCACTTTTTCTAACTATCAAATGGGATTAGAATACTAATTTAAAGAACTGTACAGATGTAGTTCTCTCTTACTGACAGGCAGCTGTCAGATCTGTGTGACCATGCATTTCTATGACATATGCCAGAAGGGCCATCACTGTAAAGAGCATCTCTACAGCTCTTAACCTGGGGCTGCAGGCTAAGAGGTTAAGATCTCTGACAGTGGAGATTCTGAGTTTGTATTTGAGCACAGCTACATAAACTCATTACTTAGACACAGATATTAAAATAATGAAAAACTACTGATACTGAGTGTTATATAGTGATACCTAACCTTTAATGTGATACCTACAATAACGTTTCATCACCACTTTTCAATAACAAAAAATCTTTCATGTCTGCATAAATGCTACATATTCCTTACTTCTAAGGCATTTACTGAGTAGGCTTCCAAATCCACAGTCAAGAATAAAACTTACTGACTAGTTTGGATGCAACTGTGATTAAATCTTCATAGAGAACATACGAGCAAGCCTAACATTTCGTGATACTATTTTAAGTTGGTCTAAGTTCATTTAAGATCCTCATTTATTAATTTGGTACATGTATATTAATTACATTACATATAAACATGTATATGCAACTATCTCTGATAAATGGTAAGGATGAATACATAGATGGGTGTGTATACATATATATGTCTTTATTTACATACATACATACATGACTTAAGAGCATACTAATACAGGACTATCAAATAGTTTCACATTCACCAACAGAGTAGTATCACAACCTACAGGAATTTGAATATAAATTTTAATATTTACATTGGATACATTTTAAAACTGACTTTGTAATTGATTTCATGTTTTATACGAAAAAGTATTTCACAGGAATTAGGTAAAACATTAGGTGACCGATAGAAATGAGCTCATAGATACTAATAATCCTATAAAAAAAGTGCTTTCACTCTTGTGCTCCTGTTACAATTCATCCTCAGGGACACAAGCAGCTTCGTAAGATAAATGAGTACTATCAGCTGAAACAATCTCTTCAGCTCTACTATTATTAGGAAAGACTAACTCAGCACACTTAGTAAAGACATTAAGAATACTGAGGGAAAAAAACATCAACTCTTACTTTGGTTAGACAAATGTGATCAGAAAGGCAATATGATCTGGTTGAGAGTCAAACAGCCTGGTTCTGAACCAGCTTCTGTCACATAAGCTCTCTGAGTCTGTAGTTTGAGTCTAAATTATACATCTATAATTTGAAAAAAGTATTATAGATGATCTTTCAAATTCCTTTCAATTCTGCTTCTAATATTTTTCCACATAAGATCAGTATTAATAAAGCTGAAATTCTATATTTTAAAAGAAACCATATTTGAGCTCTAAATTTAACAAGAATGCTTTCAATTTTAAAAGTTGCTCATATGACTAAAATGAACATTTTAGACTTCTAGTCTGGTGTAAAACCATTTCTATCTTTGAGCAAAGTATTTGTGTGGTTTAAAAGCCGAAATTAAGACTTGCTATTTTATGTCTGTTTTCACTTTTTAAGAAATTCTGGATAATCATTTAATGTTACACTCTATCAGACCAAATTTTACAAAGAAAAAAATAAAAGAAAAAAGAAAAAGAATCAACTTGTATCTTTCCATCTGAGTATCAGACGTCCCTCCAGACCCCTGCAGGAATATTAGTTTTGTAGTTGTCAGTACTGACTCAACTGCTATAGCTCTGCTTTTACCTTTCACTTTTTAAAAGTAAAAATATTTATATTAATTAATAAATCAAAAAGATAAATGGAGAGTGAAAGGGAAAACCATTGAGGTAGCAGCTGAGCTGATACAAACAGCTGTAAAAAAACAAGATGAAGAAAAGCCTTTTAAAATGTCCAGAATAAATACTGACATCTGAGATGTATTAGTTTTTTTCTTTTTCGTTTCTTTTTAAATAGCAGCACTGGTTTTCCCTTTCACCATCTATGAATCTACTTTTTGTTTTGGATCACTGGACAAATAAGTACTGGGATCTCATTATAATCGTACAGTGATTTTAGATATCACCAATTGTGCCAAATTGTTATCTCGTTTTCTGTGCTCAAAAATACACAGTTCTGGGATAATAAGGAATGCTGCTGGTCAGCATGGAGGTGCATTGGCAGAACTATGCAGAGATTTGCATAGAATCTCCCTGCACAGGGTACAGCTCCAGCCAGTGCTACTACAACTTCACTTTTTGAGTAAGAAATTCAGCCCCAAATGCTTTCAAAATATGAAAAGTAAACTTAGAATCAAGATTGTGAGATATTTTTGTTATCAAAAAGCGAAAGTTAAGAGTAAAGCCAAATCTACAGAGCCAATAGTGACAGCTTCTACTGGTCCAAATTCGTAAAGGGGAATTCTGGAGGTTCTCCTAAAATGGAAAGAGAAGAATAGAAAAAATATTACAGTAAAACACTTTTGTATGTCTGAAAGTTATGTCTACAGTCTTCTTTGAAACATCACTTTTCATCAGTATGAAAATACTTTTGCTTATTTGAAGGGACACTTGTCTGGCTAAACAAGTTTTCTTTATACTTATGCATTCTAGTTGGGAAAGTTTTGTTCAGCCCTGTCATGTAATCAATTTTTAAAAGTAATAAATATTTTTTTCTGAAGGAATCTGACCCTCAGGAGAAAATACTAACACGGCCTGCCTCTCATAAAATATGTTGATGTATAATATCAACATACTTTTAAATAATAAGTCTCTCTTCCCACAAATCTCACTTTTAATCATAGCTGTATTTTTTCCTTGTTGTTATTTGGACAGTATATATTGTATATATTAAATGTACAGCAGCAGTGAAAAAATAAAATTTTAAGATTTTATTTAATTTTAAGATTTTAAGGTTTTAATAGGCTTTAGCCTAATAAATGTCAAGGTAAATGAAAAATAAAAGAAATTAAACAAAAGAATCTGTGTTTTTTTAAAATTCTACATTCAATTTATCACAACAAAAATATTTTATAACAATAGAATTTTTCATGAACACAAAATAAAATACTTTTGTTAATGTGTTTGATCTTCTTTGCTTAGTTACACTATGTATTTTTTTTTTTACACCATGTATTTTTAATGCTTTTCAGGTCAGAGACATTAAAATCTGTATTTACATAGCAGGATAATCATCTCTCAGTGTTCCTTGACTAAAGCGAGTTACTATAGAGATTCTAGGTGCCAACTCGATTAGGCTTAAGATGCTTTACTAAAAGTCTCAGTGATCTGGGTTAAAATTAATTAAACTAATATGCCCTCCTTTTTCCCAATAATGTTGACTCTTTAAGACTGTAAAAATTCTTCATGATCAATTGTTTACATTAAAGCAAGGCAAGACAATGATTTCAGTACTATGTTTGTATCTACATGACCTCAAAACCCTCATATAAAAGGTTTCAGTCATTTATCTGAGGCTAATGCTTCTACAATGCTAAAGAGATAGGTGTTTATAGAAACAAAAACGATTTTTGTACTGTTAAGATGTCAATATTTGTTAAAATTTCCTACCATGCCCAAATTTAGGTTGATCAGCATGGTGTTATACATCAGACAACATGCAGGTTAGCAAACAACTGGGTGACAGCTAATGAAGAGGCTGTTTCCAAGCAACATTTCAAATGGAAAGCTATATTAATTTCAAATTATGTAAGACAGGTGAGTCAAGTCTTAGTATTTAATATTTTGTGGCTTTTCAAAGGGTTTGTCAATAAACAATGAAAATTAAATCTTTTCAGAATGGGTTGAATATGATGAATATCAGTCATTGTATAGGCTTGATCTGCCCAGAATGGGGTGGATATTCCTGTTATCCATCTTCAGGGGAAAAGTCCATCCTGAACTAGAACACAAAAGGCAGGCCTAAGAGAAGCAGGAAAGAACAAATATTTCTGTCTGGGCTTTTGTTTCTTGGATTTGGCCTTTAAGAAGTCTAAGGCTCCTTAAGGCTACTTCTAGGTGGCAGTGGTTGAAATGACCCTGACAAGAATCAAGGCCAGGAGCTAAGGAAGAGGTTTTCGAGAGCAGTGCTGCTCACACTGCAACCCACCAGGAAAACGTGAAATCAATTTAGTGGGCGTCAAATCAGTATCTGAAGAGAAGAAAAAGAGCCAGTGTCGTATTATTTGGTGAAGTGTACTTGGATTGTATCTGCGTATCCTAGATCATATGGAAAACTAGATTTCTTGGTGTGGGTAGTGATCAAAAATGTTTGAAAGCCCCTGTAGAGGATCCAAATCTCAAAACTGAGATTGTACAGTTTCATGTTACTCTTTATTGTTTAGACCTTATAGCAAGATCATGTCTAAATTTTCTATCCTTTTAGCTGTGCAACAACTAACTAAAATTGAAGTCTTGAACTAGAGAACCAAGGAGAAAGAGCCCCCTCCTGTGACCAGCACAGGGGTGACAGCAATAATGAAAGGAGGGGTTGCCCAAAGGCAGGAAAATATCTGGAAGAATTAGTGCTGTAATTTTTCAACTGCCTCTTCCCATAAGGAGCTTTTTCCCTTGTACCATGACCCTGTAGAACTAGATTATGTTATAAAGAAAACCTGTCAGCTTTCTTATACTCTATTTTTTCCCCAATCAACTAAGGAGTAAAAAAATTGGCTACAAGTGGTTAGGCCTGCAGGCTCTCTTATAGGTAGGATGACTATCTAAAGGATTTATCTTCCAAACTAGGGCATTTTGGAGGTGAAAGGTGGTATTCACAAAACAGGATACTATTCTGTGTCCTTGAAATCAACAAAAACCTAAGCTCCAAAAGACTGGTTGATAATGAAAATAGTTTCTTTTTTAACTATGGAAAGTGAGAAAACAGAATACTGTAGTAAATATTAATGTCTAGTTTTAATAGGAACCGTGTGATAAGAGATGAAGATTTAGCTTGCTAATTTTTTTTTATTCAGACTAATCTTGAAGTGAATTCAGTTTGTAAGCCTCACAATGATTAATAAGGAGGAGTTGAAGTAAGAGAGGAAATAGCCTAAAGTATTCAGTGGGAGGGGGAGAACAGCTGGTGCCAAGTACTTGCAAAAGCTAAACCTTGTAGTAGTAATTTAAATGATGTTATCCTTTAATTTTTTAGAAACTTGCTTGAAGTATGCAGGAAACTTTTCTAAGAATGAATTGATTTGAGTAAACACTGTTTATAATTTAACATGTAAATATTTAGCACCCATCTTATAAACTGCTTTTAATTTTAAATGATTGCTTTGATTCCTCATTTTCAAATAAACCATTAAAAACTATCTAACTGATTCTGTGTATAATAGTCTCTGGAAGCAGAACAGCAAAATTTAAACTCACCTTGTCTTCATACATCCTTTTGGCTTCCCTTAATTCAGAACGTAGTTGAGAAACAGTAGATTCCAGGTCACTCAGTTGGCGCATATACATTGAATTTTGGTTTCTTGCTTGCTCTCTAAGAAGGGTTTAAAGAGGGAATAAGAGCAAATAAGATCTAAGGCAGAAGGAAAAGAGCATGACAGAGGATGAGATGGTTGGATGGCATCACTGATTCAACGGACATGAACTTGGGTAAACTCTGGGAGATGGTGGCCTGGTGTGCTACAGTCCACAGGGTCGCAAAGAATTGGACATGACTTGGCAACTGAACAACAACAAGGGCAATTAGCAAACTAAGAGTAAGTGTGATACCTAAGGGCGCTCTAGCTTTTAGGCACTTTTCACTAATTATTTAATATAGCCACTAGTCTTTTATCTTTCAAATTGGTTACTAAAGGCTTAAGTTCAAAAATGTTAACTTTTAAACATAGATGATGCATACACAGGAGTTCATTTTACAATTTTCTCTCTGTATGACTGAAAATGTCCATATAAAAAGTTTCAACATGGGAATGCAAATTATAAAATTATTTGTATGTTGTTAGTCACTAAGTCATGTCTGACTCCTTGAAAACCCACTGACTGTATATTTATAATTTATATATATTTATACACATGTGCATGCTCAGTCACTCAGTCATGTCTGACTCTTTGTGACCCCACAGACTATAGCCCTCTGGGACCCTCTGTCCATGGGATTTTCCAGGGAAGAATACTGGAATGGCTTGCCATTTCCTCCTCCAGTGGATCTTCCTGACCCAGGGATCGAACCCACATTTCCTGTGTCTCCTGCATTGGCAGGTGGATTCTTTACTACTGAGGCACCTGGGAAGCCCATCTACACACACACACACACACACACAGATACATAGTGTGTGTTTGTTTTATCCAATCAGTTGAAATGTAGACAAAAATTAAAACATCCAAACCCCAAGGCCCAAATACTTGCCATAATACTTCTGATATGGTTATAAAGTACTATCCATGTGTTAAATAATCTTTTCTGTTCACTTGAATGTTAGAAAAGTTTCACTTTGTTGTAGAATCAACTATTAAGCATTTTTTTAAAAAGATCTTAGAATAAATATCAATCAAAAATAAAATGAAGATAAATAGCTATCAACTTCAAACCACCAGGACACACATACTGAATGATTTCCAATTGACTCTGGATACTGTTGGCTTGGCTCCGAGCACTGCTAGCTTTCTCGGTGAGTCCTGTTATTTCAGCTTCATGTTCACTTATTAACTGTTCAATCCTATAGAAAGAATGTGGTGATCGTTATTTGATACAGATTTTGCCTGATAATGAGTTATTCTAAAAATTAATGATTTTCAATACTCACATTTGGTATTTTGTTTTAGCTTTGTCTATATTATTCATTTTATGACAAGTATCTAGCTCTGGGAGTTAGTGATGGACAGGGAGGCCTCGCATGCTGCAGTCCATGGTGTCGCAAGGAGTCAGACACGACTGAGCAACTGAACTGAACTGATGACAAGTATTTAAGTTAGATATAGAATCCTTTATCCAAATCCTTTGGGAGCCAGTCAGGCTTTGGAATTCAGAATTTTTAAAAAATGTTATGATGGTAATAAAGAATAGTACTCAGTATCATGTGACTTCCCCAGAGAGATCTATGGAAGTGTCTCAGAAGCCAGACATCACTAATGCAATGGTAGGTTTTTAAATATTCACACTAAATCATGAAGACTATAAAAAGCTTAACATTAGCTCAGATTAGGTTTTGCCAACAAAACTGACATAGTATCTAACCTTGACCAAAGTATAGTCAGATGCCTCTTGGCACTTAGAAGCCTAGGCTTAGTAAGAATTTTACTAAGTCAGTTTAGTGAGAACCTCCCACCCCATGCCTCCTCCTAGTAATTTTCCACCCACCGACCCCCTCACCCTGCTTCTTGGCTATGAATCCCCATTTGCCCATGTTGGACTGGGAGTTGAGCCTCATCACTAATTCAAACACCTTTTGCAACAGTCTTGAATGACATCTTCCCTGCTTTTCAAATAAGTGTCTTAATATGAGTTTCCTACAAATCTATGGGGAAAAGAAAAATCTGTGTTTTAGAGCTTTTTAGATATTGGAATTGCTGATGAGAGACTGTAGACTTGTGCTATAGTTTCACTACGATCTATACCTCAGCCGAAACCTACCTATCTTGATGTTGTTGAAGAAGCAGTTCCATTTTGTTCTGTGATTCAGATTTCAGTGCTTCAAGCTGATCCTCTACCTGGTTATAAAACAGAAATATTGACTGAGGAACTGGCAAATCTAAAGCTTGGAAAATTTAGAGATTTTCTAACTAAAGGAATGCTTTAGAAAGATGCAAATAGAAGCAATACTAAAATCAGATACATTCTATCACTGTATTTTATTAAATTTTTTACAGTGGTTACACTCATGAAACTGTACAGACAACTTAGCTCCCTTTATTAGGAAAGATCACTCTGGAAGTAACTTTCACTATTTTAGAGAAAAAAAAATGAGAACTTGGCTTACTTTGAATAGTTTAAGAAAATTATATGCCTTATATTATTGCCTTAATGGATTTTAATATAAAATTGACATAGTGTTCTCACCACTTACTGGAAATATCCTCCCTTTAAGATAAGAAATCTCAGTGTCTAATTCTCTTAGGATTTTACTAATAGCTGAGGCCATGCTTCTGGAGTGGATGGTAGACATGCTGTCCTGTTCAAATACTTTCTTGCCTGAGGCTTCTTCAAAGTCAACTAGGACTGATCGGATTTCTTGAAGCACTCCCTCATGACTAAGCATCATCTTTCTTAGCTGCTCTATCTGTGTGCTGCTATCTTTCAGCATATCGTCCTTAAGGCATTTGGCAGCTTCAAGTTCGTGAACTGTATTTTGAAGCTGATTTCGTAAATCCTCCTGGGACTGACTCTCCCTTCGTCTATGAAATAAATGAAAGAAAAGAAATCATATTGATAAAACTCAGATTCACACAAATGATTTTACTCTAGAAAAAGTAAAACTTTAAAATAATTTCAGGTAACGAAGCCCAACCTGATGTCAGCCATGGCATCTCTCTCCATCTGCATCTCTTGAAGTTTTGTTTGCAAATCAATGACCGATTGTCTTAAGTAAAACTTTTGTTTCTCATGCAATTCATTGCTCTGGAAAAAAAGTGTCCTGCAAATTAGTCTTCATCAGAAGAACATATTTTCTTATAGCTAGTAATTTCCAAAAATCTATATACCAATCATTTAATTAAAAAAAATTGTGTGTCTTTTTAAAGAAATTATTAATATTTACTTGGCTGCATTGAGTCAGTTGTGGCGCATGGGCTCTTTCACTGTGGTGGGTGAATTTCTCTCCAGAGCAGAGGCCTCAGTAGTTGCAGCTTGCCAGCTTAGTTGCCCCATAGCATGTGGGATCTTAGTTCTCTGACCAAGGAGCAAACCCATGTGCCCTGCACTGAAAGGCAGATTCCTAACCAGTGGATCACCAGGAAGCCCCTTAATTGTTTGCTCTTATGTGTACTTCCTTCCCCCTTCACCACTGTCTGGGGCCTAATTAATCATTTCTAACATAGATTTTTGGAATACCCCTTCAATCCACTTACTAAGAAAATGGCAACCCACTCCAGTACTCTTGCCTGGAAAATTCCATGGACTGAGGAGCCTGGTGGGCTATAGTCCATGGGGTCGCAAAGAGTCGGACACGACCGAGTGACTTCACTTTCACTTTATAACCAAAACATCATTTCTAGAACAAATCTGACTTATAGCTCAAGAAAGAGATAGGAAGAAACTCTATTCCTGAGGACAGAAGAGGTTGAAATTGGGTATATAGAAAAGTCAACCCCTACCTCCAACTGACTTAAAAACTGCCAACTGACTTGGCTGCAGACAACTACCATTCAAAAATCAAGGTGTTCTACTACAAGGAAATTTACAAAGATCTCTAAAATCAAGCACTGAGAGGTCTCCCAGAGTAACAGTTGACACCCCATCTAATTATCCCAAAGTAAAGCCATCAAGTTCTGCCCATAGACAGATTGCCAACAGTTTTTTTTTTTTTTTTCCCTACTGTTCATTCTTGAGTATGAACAAAAAGGCAAAAACCACTGAACACTTGAAGGAAGATTACAAAATAAAAAAGAGACCAAGATGAAACAAATGAGAAAATATCCAGAAAAAAAGATCAAAAGAAACAAAAAGTGATAATGCAACAGTGGAAGAACATTTCCAAAAACTTGTATTAGAGAGAAATTTGAAAGACATTTTTGCTATAAAGTAAGAATAGGGCTATGTCAAATAAGCGATCAGAGGAGAAGAAAGGGTTCCTGGAAATTAAAAATATGGCTGCAAACTAAAAAGTTGCAATAGAAATGTTGGAAGTCAAGATGCCTCTTTAAGTAGAAAAAGTAGATAAAATTTTTGAAAGAAAAAAAGAGATTTAGAGGTTCAACCTAAACAACAGGAGCTTCAGAAAGAGAGAACTGAGAAAACAGAGAAAGAAACTGTCAAAGGAAAAAAAAATTGAATTCCTCAAAGCCATGAAATTAAAAGATGCCTGCTCCTTGGAAGAAAAGCTATGACCAACCTAGACAGCATATTAAAAAGCAGAGACATTACTTTGCCAACAAAGGTCTGTCTAGTCAAAGCTATGGTTTTTCCAGTAGTCATGTATGGATGTGAGAGCTGGACTATAAAGAAAGCTGAGGGCCGAAGAATTGACGCTTTTGAACTGTGGTGTTGGAGAAGACTCTTGAGAGTCCCTTGGACTGCAAGGAGATCCAACCAGTCCATCCTAAAGGAAATCAGTCCTGAATATTTACTGGAAGGACTGATGCTGAAGCTGAAACTCCAATCCTTGGGCCACCTGATACAAAGAACTGACTCATTGGTACAAAGACCCTGATGCTGGGAAGAATTGAAGGCAGGAAGAGAAGGGGATGACAGAAGATGAGATGTTTGGATGGCATCACCAACTTGATGAACATGATTTTGAGCAAGCTCCAGGAGCTGGTGATGGACAGGGAAGCCTGGCGTGCTGCAGTCTATGAGGTTGCAAAGAGTTCGACATGATTGAGCGACTGAACTAAACTGAAAGGCACAAATCTACAGACCAAAAGGGTCCATTGAGTCCCTTTTGAGACTAGCACAGTGAATGAAAAAAAAAAAAATCCACACCTATGTACATTACAGTGGAATTTCAGAGATAAAGAGAAGACCCTAAAGTTTCCAAAGATGAACCCCAACTAAGTAAAAAAAAATCATCTACAAAGGAAGAAGAATCAGATAAATATCTTCTCAGTCTCTGCAAGGGCACACAATATTTTCAAAGGACTGAAAGAAAATAACTTTCAACTTTATCCAGCTTATTTTCAGAATGAAAAAAGTTCATAAAATGTATGTCCTATATACTTTTTCTTGAAGTTTCTAAAGATGTGTTCTGACTAAATGAATAAATAAATCAAGAAAAAAGAAAATAATAAATCCTGGAAATCATGGCTCCAACCAGGAAAGCAGTGATAATAATCTCAAGAAAATAATTTTTAAACTTTTTTTATAGTTACACAACAGACCTAAGAAAAAACTCATCTAGACTAGACAAAAGAACTAAAGAGTCCTGGGTTAAAGGAAGGTATGATAGAAAACCTATATGATAACTTTTTTTAAAAGGATATGATAAAGGTAAATAGTATAAAGGAAATATAAATGGTTACTACCTGATTCTGCAGTTCACAATGTTTATATAGTCACTATAAGGGGGGACCCTCTATCTTTTGCTCTAATAGTCCAGGTGAATGGCTACAGTAGTCTGAACTTCGGAATGTAACAGTGGAAATGAAAACATATTTGAGAAATATATATGAGGTGCACTGGACGGACTTGGCAGTGAAGTGCGTGTCAGGGAAAATGCAGAGGTATCAAGAATGAGTCAGGTTTTTGCCCTCCGCAACTCTATAAATGTAGCAGCACACAAAGCTAGAAGAAAGGTTTGGGGGAATCAGGTGTGTAATTGGAAATGGTGAGTTTATGGAGCCTGAGAAACCTTTCAAGCAGAAAGGTCCAGGAGGAACACGGGTACACTAACTGGGTGTGGAGCCCAGTTAAGAGGTCTGACCAGATGTGTAAACTGAACAGCCACTGACGTAGACACGGCAACAGAAGCCATGGAAGTCACTATCACAATCTAGGGAGGGTTTTGCTGGAATAAGAAAACTGAAAAAGAATGAGCTGGAGGAAAGTTAGGAGAGTGTGCTTCCAAGGGACGAAGAGAAAAGAGTGCTTCAAGATGAAAAGAATTGCCATGTGTGTCAAATGCTGTGCAAGAGGCAAGTAAGATGAAGCACCGATTAGATTTAGCATCAGTGCTTACCCTACTGAGGCCTATCCTGTTACTATCATTTTCTATTTTAAATACCTCAGCCATAAGACTATAACCATGCACATAAAAAGGAGGACATCTTTTCCATCTTTATATATCCAGTACCTAGTATAATATCTGTTACATGGGAGGTCTGTGATAAATATTATGTCTCCAAATAACCCTGTTATTTACTTACTGATATAACTATTAATAATTTATTGGGAGCCAGTCAAGTGTCACATACTCTGCCAGAGGACAGATGTGGAAAATTAATTAAGGCATTGTTTCTATTCCTCATTGCTATTTCTGTGCTTCACCCATCTATCTATCATCAATCCATCTCTATTAGTGTACTTATTATAAAGTATCGTCATTGTTTATATGCCACCTCCCTTCGAGACTATGAACTTATGAGTCCTATCTTATTCATCTTTGCATCCTCTATACATAACACAGTGATACATCTCTTTCAGCACTTAATAAACTTGCAGAATTCTTAACTGATGAGACAGAACAATGCATTGGTGAATACAATAAAAAGCACTAAATAGTACAACAGACGTGTGCACAAGGAGCAATAACTGTACAGAGGAGATCACGCCTACCCATGTCTAGAGGAAAGCTTTCAGAGAAAAATGCTTGAGCTGAGTCTTGATTGAGAGCAAGAACTGCCAGGTAGACAGAGAAGGGGGAATGATCTGGGCAAAAGCAGGAGGGTCTAGAATTGTAGGTACATCTAGGGAAGAGCAGGTGGCTTGATACTGCTAGAATGGAGGATACATACAAGGAGCAGGTAGCAGAAGAGGCTAAAATGCATAGGGAAAAGTTAGATTACAAAGGCATCTGTGCAAGTTTGACTCTAAGCTATAGACTGCTCAGACCCAACATGCAGTTGTAAAGCTGACTAAATCCATCTTGTTTCTACATAAGGTCCACTTGAAGTTTTTATGGATTAATTTCTAAACACTATTCAACTATCATGTATACACACACATCTAAAATCCGATCCCCTACCACTGCTTTGAAAAGAAAAACTTGCTATCACGATAGCAGCACAGCAGGCTTGAACCAATTATTAATTATAATTATAGCTGAATGTCATTAAGCATAACACTTTGAGCTATCCAAGTTTCACTAAGATTACACCAAGAGCACAGCAAAAGAATCAATTTGCAACTCACTTCATTTAGTCTTCTCTGCAAATCTTTGACTTGATGTGAATATTCTTCCAAAACGCGCTCAATGTGTTCCTTTCCAGGGTAAGGAATGACTTTTCTATGAGAATCAAGTTCCACTTCATATTTAGGGAAAAAAGGAATTTGTGTTATAGTCCCAGTTGAAGATGTGTTTTCAATTATTGTTCCACGAATAGATGACATAAAAAATGGACTTGAAGAACCTAAATATTAAAGACTTAATTAACCAATTAATTAACTGAATAATAAAATAATTTTATGGTGAACAATTATCCCAGGTGATGCCCTTAATGAACCCTGAAGGAGCTCCAGGTCTCATGGGGAAAAGAGACAAGTGATAGTCGTTCTGAGAGAGAAGGGCACACGGTGAAAAGGAGGAGGAGGATAGGAAGGAGGGGGCAGTTTTTACTTGCTAGTGATCAAGTGATATTTGCGTTGAATGAGCCTTGAAGCATCTATGACTATGAAGTAACTAGCCTGTATTGTGTAACTCAGTAGGTATGAAGGAACTAGTATGTATGGTAACTAGTTTGTATAGTAACTCTATGGTACTGTATCTGAATTTGAGTTTTCAGTATAAACTTAAAAAAAGAAATCTAATTCCAAGTTTTAAAACACTGAATACTCCCAGACACAGTGTCACTTCAGTAGCAATAGGCCCATGAGATCCTGGTGTGTGATTACTATTTCCTACTAAAAGGAACCAGGGCTTAAATGGCTGATTCCAGGACTGGTGGAACAGGAAAAGTACTGTGAGTTACAATTAAGAACCACTACCTTTATCAGGCAGAAAAAAAATAAGTATTGTAGGAATAAGAGAGTGAGAGTGCTAGAAGATAGCAGGCTGGATTCTAGAAGCCCAACTGTTCTTGGCAATAAGATCCAAGATAGGAAAATGAGTAGCTATTAGCAGTTCAGTCGCTCAGTCGTGACCAACTCTTTGAGACCACAAGAACTGCAGCACACCAGGCTTCCCTGTCCATCACCAACTCCCGGAGTTTGCTCAAAATCATGTCCATCAAGTCGGTGATACCATTTAACCATCTCATCCTCTGTTGTCCCCTTAGCCTCCTGCTTTCAATCCTTCCCAGCTTCAGGGGCTTTTCCAAGGAGTCAGTTCTTCCATTCAGGTGGCCAAAGTATTGGAGCTTCAGCTTCAGCATCAGTCCTTCCAATGAATATTCAGGATTGATTTCCTTTAGGATGGACTGGGTGGATCTCCTTGCAGTCCAAGGGACTCTTAAGAGTCTTCTCCAACACCACAGTTCAAAAGCATCAATTCTTTGGTGCTTAGTTTTATGGTCCAACTCTCACATCCATACAGGACCACTGGAAAAACCACAGCCTTGACCAGCCAGACCTTTGTTGACAAAGTAATGTCTCTGCTTTGTAATATGCGGTCTAGGTTGGTCATAGCTTTTCTTCCAAGGAACAAGCGTCTTTTAATTTTCATGGCTGCAGTCACCACTGGCAGTGATTTTGGAGCCCAAAAATATAAAGTCTCTCACTGTTTCCCCATCTATTGGCTATGAAGTGATGGGACTGGATGCCATGATCTTAGTTTTTTGAATATTGAGTTTTAAGCCAGGCTTTTCACTCTTCTCCTTCACTTTCATCAAGAGGCTCTTTAATTCCTCTTTGCTTTCTGCCCTAAGGGTGGTGTCATCTGCATATCTGAGGTTATTGATACTTCTCCCGGCAATCTTGATTCCAGCGTGTGCTTCATCCAGCCTGGCATTTTGCATGATGTACTCTGCACATAAGCTAAATAAGCAAGCTGACAATATACAGCCTTGACATACTCCTTTCCCAATTTGGAACCAGTCTGTTGTTCCACGTCTGGTTCTAACTGCTGCTTCTTGACCTGCATACAGAGTTCTCAGGAGGCAGGTCAGGTGGTCTGGTATTCCCATCTCTTTAAGAATTTTCCACAGTTTGCTGTGATCCACATAGTCAATGGCTTTGGTATAGTCAATAAAGCAGAAATAGATGTTTTTCTGGAACTCTCTTGCTTTTTCTATGACCCAACGGATGTTGGCAATTTGATCTCTGGTTCCTCTGCCTTTTCTAAATCCAGTTTGAACATCTGGAAGTTCTTGGTTCCCGTACTGTTGAAGCCTGGCTTGGAGAATTTTGAGCATTACTTTGCTACCATGTGAGATGAGTGCAATTGTATGGTAGTTTGAACATTCTTTGGCACTGCCTTTCTTTGGGATTGGAATGAAAACTGTCCTTTTTCAGTTTGTGGCCACTGCTGAATTTTCCAAATTTGCTGGCATATTGAGTGCAGCACTTTCACAGCATCATCTTTTAGGATCTGAAATAGCTCAACTGGAATTCCATCACCTCTACTAGCTTTGTTCATAGCTAGTGATGCTTCCTAAGGCCCACTTGACTTCACATTCCAGGATGCCTGACTCTAGGTGAGTGATCACACCATCGTGATTACCTGGGTCATGAAGATCTTTTTTGTATAGTTCTTCTGTGTATTCTTGCCACTTCTTCTTAATATCTTCTGCTTCTGTTAGGTCCACACAACTTCTGTCCTTTATTGTGCCCATCTTTGCATGAAATGTTCCCTTGATATCTCTAATTTTCTTGAAGAGATCTCTAGTCTTTTCCACTCTATTGTTTTCCTGTATTTCTTTGCATTGATCACTGAGGAAGGCGTTCTTATCTCTCTCTGGAATTCTTTGGAACTCGGCATTCAAATGGGTATACCTTTCCTTTTCTCCTTTGCCTTTTGCTGTGCAGATCAAAACGACTGAGTAACTAGAGTACAGAAGCCATGTGTCTGAGACCTTAGATGGATCATCCATGAGGACAATGACGCTGCAGGATGATGGTGTGCCTGGGGTGGGAGCGACAGTCCATGAGCTAAGCGCCCGTGACCCCACTGGTTGAGGGATATCATGCGGGTGGGGAGGTGAGTGAGGGGAATGAGCAGGGTGGATGGGTCTAGTACGATGGAGGTACCAACGGCATGAGCATCCTAAGGAGCAGAAGCTTTTACAGAATAAGCATGTTAAGATAAAAGTCTGTAAGCAGACCAGTAGAACAGCAGGCCTCTAATTCAGAATGAACTCTGGCTGCATTCTTTCAGACGAGAGAGACATGAAGGGAAGCAGGCAGGGTTGTACTGACTGCCAGAGAGCCCCGCTCCTGCCATGTGCTGTGGAGACCATCCTTCCACCACCCCATTCCCAGCGCGTTTCCTGTTAGGTGTGCAACGGAAGGTGCTGGCAAAAGACCAGAAGGCCGGAGGCAGGGAGAAGCTGAGGGACTCTTCTCTCTCCTGCCTCAGACGGGCTTCCGTCTCCAGCAGGCAGCCCAGTCCGTGGTTCCAGCTCCTGCTTCTACCCAGGCCTTATGACAGTTCCTATTCTCAGGGTCCTTTTGGCCCAGAGGCTGGTAGCAGCTTCCTGCTGTGGTTGATCTCTGCGTTCTCTCATCTCCCTCTCTCATCTCTCTCTTTTCGGCTCTTCCAACATCTGTGTTATCAATTCCCTGTATTAAGTGCCACTTATTTATTCCACCTGTTTCTGTCTTCTGTTTGCTATCTGCTGACTGACATAATCTTCATCAGTTGATGGGAGGCCTGAACTAGAACAGTAGCCATGGGAATGGAGAGGTAAAATGCATTCAAGAGACATTTCTGATACTAGAGAAATCAGGACGTTGTCCTTGACTGGATGTGGCAGGGAGAGGTGTAAGAGAAAAGAAGTCAAAATGATGCAGAATTGGGGCCTGGAGCAGAACAAGGAAGAGAAGGCATTGAGAGAAACGGCATGTGCGGAAGTGCCTCAACAGGGAAACAGTCTTCAAACCAGAAAATAATGTAAACACATGCTAAAAAATAGACATGCTATTTTTAAAAGGTTAAACAACTTCTTCCTTATAAAGCAGAATTATAAATAATCTGGTAAACATTCATGAACAAGGTCTGTACCCTGCACAGTTAAACCAAAACATACTAAAAAACAGTGGCTTGAATGAATATTATGAAGGCTGCTTAGTTCTAATTTTCTCCTGTTTTTGTTTTATAAAAAACACATACCTGCATTGGATGGGATGCCACTGCTTGATAAAAGATGTTCATTCTTGGGTTCACAAGGTTTTTGTTCCATATTAAATATTTGCTACCTCTTCGTAGAGATCTTGAAATATGAATGCTTCCCTATTTAGTTCTTTTAGTTCTTATCTATAAAAGACAGGGATTTAGTCTTTATTAATAAGGTACTATGTGAAAAAAGTTCACAGAAGAGGAAATGACTATATTCACATTTGAAATTTAATAACAGGTTTTCACCAGGAAAATATTTACACAGAAATATTTTATTATTACATAAAATTAATAAGTGAACAGAATCTTATTTTAAAACTTGTTGATTTTAATGGCCAAGTGGTTTATTAAAGATAACCCAAAAATAAGAAACACTTTTAATTACTGTGATTATTAGCACTCTGATCTGGGGCAGAGTTTTTTCTCTTCTTATGTCTCTCTCATCAGTTACATTGTCAAATAATGAAAAAAGGCACTCCCTCAGTAAAAAGTCACAATTAGAAATTCAAATTAGAAATCATTAATAAAAGGTAATGGAGGAGGGCATGGCAACTCATTCCAGTATTCTTTCCTGGAAAATCCCATGGACAGAGGAGCCTGGTGGGCTACAGTCCATGGTGTCACAAACAGCTGGACACGACTGAGTGACTGAGCACAATAAATAGTAAAAACTTCTTGGACAGCAAACAGTGCTCATAAGTTTAGATTAGGCCAAGAGGGGACTTTGAGGTTTGAAGAACACTGGTAGAGGCCTGATTCCGAATCTTCTCCTTATCCTCTGAATATCCATAAAATCAACAACAACAACAACAACAACAACAAACCAAACAAAAGCACATGGGCTCCCGTGGAGTAGTGGCAGTAAAGGGAAGAAGGAAACCGGAGGGGAAATTTTAGGAACCAGCAGAAGCAAAAAGAAGCCAGACATGCCAGTGCTCCTTCTGCCCCTCCCACCTAACATCCCCCACCATCCATAAAAGAGAACACGGGAAGACAGCTTTCTCAGACCAACAGTCCTGTCCACTAAACAAACAGAAACAGTTAAAAATAGATCACATCCATACAAAACTTCCACGAAGTGTCAGAAAATGTGGATAACATCTTTTCTGCTCATGAAAAGTCCCCCAAACCCTCCCCAACAACAAACATGAACTCAAAGAAAGCTGTAACACAGCACTTCAAGCTGAACTAAATATTCTCAAACAAGCATCTGGGAATAATGAAAACTCACCCTTGAATAAGAATTGTAAAGTGTAAGAACGGAAGTGGACAAGAAACAAAGAAAACAAGCCAGTCATCAGGAAGAAATGAAATGAGAGCTGACTAGAGTAAGGAAAGCGAGAGAAGAAAAACACAAAATTATATCAGAAATGAAGACAAAATTACAAAGACCAGAGAATAAACTGCAATGTAAACTTAATAAAGGCATTGAAGGAAGTCAGGAAAACAACCAAGGGGATGAAAACTGAGATAAAGAAGAAAAAAGGGTTGGAGAGGAAGTGAAAGAAATGGATGACAGGCAAAGGAGGTTGAATATAATTGGTGTCCCTGAAGAAAAAAAGTCCAAAAAATGAAATAGATCTGTTATTTAAAACTGTAACCCAAGGAAGCTTCCTAGAAATAAAGGAAGATCCAAATCTATACATTTTTTGATACTAAGGAAAATCAGCCAAGAATGATTAACTTTGAAATACATCCTATCAAAACAACATTAAGATGTTAAAGATTATGAAAAAAATCCTTAGGGCCTTCAGGCAAAAAAAGATGAAGTAATTTATAAAGGCAAAAAGATTAGAATGGCATCAGATTATTCAAAAACAACATACAAAGCAAGGCAACAGAAGAGCAGCATTTTCAAGAAATATAAGGAAAAAGAAAGTACAAACCAAGCCTATTATATCCAGCCAAGATTAAAAGATACAAAGGCATGGAAAAGGAGTTTTGAATGTGCCAGAACACTGTACATAAGTGCCCCTTCTGAGCAACCCTCCAGAGGGAGTGAGGCTTCATCCAACCAATAGATGACCAGCAAATGTGGCAACATGGTAACAGCTGGTGTAAACCTTTGGTTTTTCCAGAGGTTTTAAATTTTTCTAAATAAAACTTGGGAAAAGGGAGGACTATTTTTAAAAAAAAAACATGACTGGGAACACTGAAAAAAAGACTTATGTGAACATTTTAAATATTCAATTGTAGAGCTGAGACTAAAATATGAGAAGGGTAATGGCACTGAAAAATAATATATAAATATTATATGTGTGACAATAGAGAACAGATACAACTGAAGATGGGAAGAGAGAATCAAAGGGAAATAGAGGGCCACTGGTTGTAAAAGGTACCATTTAAAATTGACAAAAAGCAAAAGGCTAAACAAGAAAAAACGTTGGAGGGGTTATGGGTGTAGTGTAGAAAGCATTAAGGCAAAGGTAACAACTGCTGCTAAGTCGCTTCAGTCGTGTCCGACTCTGTGCAACCCCAGAGACGGCAGCCCACCAGGCTCCCCCATCCCTGGGATTCTCCAGGCAAGAACACGAGTGGGTTGCCATTTCCTTCTCCAGTGCATGAAAGTGAAAAGTGAAAGTGAAGTTGCTCAGTCGTGTCCAACTCCTAGCAACTCCATGGAGTGCAGCCCACCAGGCTCCTCCGTCCATGGGATTTGCCAGGCAAGAGTACTGAAGTGGGTTGCCATTGCCTTCTCCAAAAATCTTAAATGCCAAAAGAATTTTTTAAAAAAAGAAGAAACACCAAGTAAACACATTAATATAATACACACAGTAATTACACCACAAGATAATAATGTAATAAGAATGAGACAGAATTTAGGCTAACACAACAGTCATGTCAGTAAGTCTGAAGGGACTTGACTATTCAAAGAAACTTCAAATAAGTTCTTAAAAAAAATTCAATTCTGTGCTGTACATAAGAGGACACTAAAAGGCACTGATTAAAAAAAAAAAAAAAACTTCAAATAAAGTGAGGCCATGATCTGCTAGGTAAATGAATGCAATAAGAAAGCATGGGGTGTCCATACTATCCAAAGCAATCTGAAGCCTTAATGTGATCCCCATTAAAATTACCCTGGCATTTTTCACAGAACTAGGACAAATAATTTCAAATGTATCAGTTCAGTTCAGTCGCTCAGTCATGTCCGACTCTTTGCGACTCCATGAATCGCAGCACGCCAGGCCTCCCTGTCCATCACCAACTCCCGCAGTTCACTCAGACTCACGTCCATCGAGTCAGTGATGCCATCCAGCCATCTCATCCTCTGTCATCCCCTTCTCCTCCTACCCCCAATCCCTCCCAGCATCAGAGTCTTTTCCAATGAGTCAACTCTTCACATGAGGTGGCCAAAGTACTGGAGTTTCAGCTTCAGCATCAGTCCTTCCAAAGAAATCCCAGGGCTGATCTCCTTCAGAATGGATATAGAACCATAAAAGACCCAGAATTGCCAAAGCAATCCTGAGGAAAATAAAACAAAGCAGGAGGCATACCCCTCCCAAACTTCAGACAATATTACAAAGGTACAGTAGTCAAAACAGCATGGTATTGGGTGCCCCCCACCCCCACCCCTACCACAGACATATGGATCAATGGTACAGAACAGAGAGCCCAGAAATAAGCCCACTCACCTATGGTCAATTAATCTTTGACAAAGGAGACAAGAATATAAAATCGGAAAAAGTCTCTTCAGCAAGTGGTGCTGAAAAAGTTGGACAGCGGCATGTAAATGAAGTTAGAACACATCCTCATACTATATACAAAAGTAAACTCAAAATGACTTAAAGACTTAAATATAAGACATGACCCCATAAAACTCCAAGAAGGAACATATACAAAATATTTTCTAATAAAAGTCATACCAATGTTTTCTTAGGTTGATCTCCCAAAGCAATAGAAATAAAAGCAAAAATAAACAAATGGGCCCTAATCAAACTTATAAACTTTCACATAGCACATGAAACTATAAACAGAATGAAAAGACAACCTACAGACTGGAAGAAATTATTTGCAAATGATGTGGCTGACAAAGGATTAATTTTCGAAATATACAAAGAGTTCATACAACTCAATAACAAAAAAGCAAACAACCCAATCAAAAAAATGGGCAGAAGACCTAAATAGACATTTCTCCAAAGAAGACATATAGATGGCCAACAGGCATATGAAAAGATGTTCATCACTAATTATTAGAGATTAACAAATAAAAACTGCAATGAAGTACCACTACACACCAATCAGAATAGCCATCAATAAAAAGTCTACAAATAATAAATGCTGGAGAGGATGCAAAGAAAAGGGAACCTTTTTACACTGATGGTGGGAATGTATATTGGTACAGCCATTATAAAAAACAGTATGAAGGGTCCTAAAAAAATTAGAGTAGCATATACCTAGACAAAACTAATTCAAAAAGAGATGTGCACCCCTGTGTTCATAGCAGCACTATTACAATAGCCAAGACATGGAAACAACTTAAATGTCCACTGACAGATAAATGGATGTGTGTGTGTGTGTGTATACAATTTAATACCATTTGCAGCAACATGAATGGACCTAGAGATTATCATAGTAAGCAAAGTAAGTCAGAAAGAAAAAGACAAATACCATATGATATCACTTATATGTGGAATCTAAAATATTACACAGATGAGCATAGCAATGAAACAGAAACAGACTCACAGAAATAGAGAACAGACTCACAGTGGCCAAGGGGAAGAGCACTGGGAGGGAAGGATTGGGAGTTTGGGATTAGCAGATGCACACTATTATATATTCAATGGATAAACAACAAGGTCCTATTGTATAGCACAAGGAACTATATTCAATATCCTGTAATGAGCCATAATAGAAAAGAATATGAATATATATATATGCATAATTTTGCTGTACAGCAGAAATTAAGACAACACTGTAAATCAAACATACACCAGTACTTTTTTTTTAAAAAAAAAGCATGGGTTAAAATCCTGATAACCAGACCAAACAGTCTTTAAGCCAAAGAGGACAAAGGGCACTTAAGCTAAAAGCTTCATCCCACAATAACAATATAATGCCTCTGACTCTGTTGCTGCTGCTAAGTTGCTTCAGTCACGCCCGACTCTGTGCAACCCCATAGACAGCAGCCCACCAGGCTCTCCTGTCCCTGGGATTCTCCAGGCAAGAACACTGGAGTGGGTTGCCATTTCCTTCTCCAATGCACGAAAGTGAAAAGTGAAAGTGAAGTCACTCAGTTGTGTCCAACTCTTAGCCAGGCTCCTCTGTCCATGGGATTCTCCAGGCAAGAGTACTGGAGTAAGGTGCCATTGCCTTCTCTGCCTCTGACTCTATGTACCATTTAACACAACAATCATTTAGATAAAACATAAATTACAGGAAATGCAATAAGAACTAGAAACAGTAATAATGAGAGGCTTTAACACATCACTCAGCATGAGATAGATCAAGCAGCCAAAAAATAAGTATGAATATAAAAGATTTAGAAATAATCACTAAGGCAGACTTTGTGGATATACATTGAATACTATATTTTAATAATAGAGGAAACACCTTCCTCCCAAGTACACATAGAATATTCACAAAACTTAATCATACTCTAGGACACAAATAATTGATTAGCAGCTTCTATAAACAGAAATGACAAACATCCCCCTCTGGTCACAATGTAATATGAGAAAGTAAAAGTAAAACCCCAAAAGCAAAAAAGCCTTTCCACTTAAAAATTAAAAGGCTTTGTATTAAATAACTCTTGGGTGATAAGAGAAATATAAACAGAAAATTTTAAATTTCTAAAAAAATGACAATGAAAGCACTACATATCAGAATCTGAGATACATTAAAGCAATGCAAAAAAGAAAATTCCCAGCCTTAAACACCTATTTGAATTTAAAAAAAAAAAGAAAATAAGTGAATTAGATCTGTAACACAAAAAGATTTCTAATACAAAAAGGGAGGGGGGAATATAACAAAAGCACATGGTAGGACATAATAAAGATAAAAGCAGAAATTAAGAAAACAGAAAAACAATAGATACATTAATGAATCAGAATCCTAATTCTTTAAAAAATATTGTAACGTAATTAACCTCCAATTAAAATATATAAATTTATATTAAAAAAATAGATATAGGTAAGAACGATCAAAATGGTGGAAAGAGGAATATTACACATAACATATATATTCTCATTATTTTTATAATGTAAGCATTGTGTTAAAAGTTATTTTAAAACACTTCTGAGCTAAAAAGGATTTTGCTGTTGAACAGAATTCGTTTTTATTACACTTACAGTTTTGCCTTTTAGATTACTGAGGTGCCATCTGTCAAAACAATGAGTAAATTCTACCTTAATATGTTTGTACTATCATTTTTAGGAAATAAGTGGCAGGGAAACATTAAGGGAAACATTCCATAAAGAATTATAACAAATGGAATGTTACTCAAGATTGCCAGGCAATTTAAATGTTCTAAATAGAAGAAATTGCTATTTGGGGGGAAAAAAAAAACACCTCTCATATAAACAAATTTTATCATGAATGTTTGCTGTTTAACTTAGCTTACACACTAAAATGATATATTTGGGGATTCTTCAGGATGATAAAGGTAAGAAAATGTAAATTATTGAGTAATATTATTGTCATAAATTAGACATAGATCCAAAGCATGAAGGAATGAGTAGGGCAGGAGGAATCAAAGCCCAGGATTAGGAGATCATACACTAATCCACTCTGCTTGAAAGCGACTTTGGGCTATCAAGAAAGAAACAGAATCTACAATCAAGATAAGCAGAATAGGTACTTCTACCTGCCAATGCTGTTAGTTATTTTATGTATATACCTTAAAGTAACGAAATGTCTTTTAAAAATTATTTGTAATCTAGATTTTCACTGTTTTAGACTGACCAAATCATTAAACTGGTCAAATCATTCAGTATTTATTTTCATTGCATTGTAAGAATTGTAACCTTATTCCTATATTCAGGCATAAAACTTATTAAATTACTAAGGATTTCTGGAAAAAGAATTTTTTTTTTTTGTCTCAGTAAGTCATGAAACTGAAAATGCTGCACTTTGTTGATTTGCGGATCAAAACATGAACTTGCCTGGTTTAAAATTATGATCAGGTTCACACTGAAAGAAGCCTAAACTTCTGACAAATAATAGCTAGGTAAAGATTCTACTCTTGTTATTAGAATGTTGCAGATAAGGCCTTAGAAAAGAGACCAAAGACCACAAAATGAGGACTTTTGGAGGAAAAGAAGGTTACAGGCTTTAGTTTTTGTTACACAGTTGAGCTAAGGGACTTAAAACTGTCTCCTGGGTTTTCACCTCTTCTCCTTGGCTTCCAAAAGCTGTGGTGACTGTACACCTATACTTTCCCTAATGTGACCAGTCCTCACCTTGATTTCTTTCTGTATGGCTATGCCAGGTAGCCCTCTCCTGTGACTGTGATAGAATGTGACTGTCTCCATAGTAAGCTGATTCAGAATCCATGATCTATTTTGATTTGGAAAGATTACTTACAATGCGGGCTTCCCTGATAGCTCAGTTGGTAAAGAATCCACCTGCAATGCAGGAGACCCCGGTTTGATTCCTGGGTCAGGGAGATCCCCTGGAGAAGGGAAAGGCTACCCACTCCAATATTCTGGCCTGGAGAATTCCATGGACTGTATAGTCCATAGGATCGCAAAGAGTTGGACAAGACTGAGGAACTTTCACTTTCACTTACAATGTATGTTACATTTAGATTACTGGATTCATCAATTAATGACTCAAGCCCTTAGGGTGCTACCTTTCACAGAAACCTGAGATTGGTGATTTTATAAAGCTAGTCCATACTCTTGGAGAACCAGTCTGCAGGTACGTTTTCCCCAGGAAATCCTAAGGTACTCCAGTGTGTTAGTCAGTCAGTCATATCTGACTCTTTGAAACCCCATGGACTATACCCTGCCAGGCTCCTCTGTCCATGAGATTCTCCAGGCAAGAATACTGGAGTGTGTTGCCATTTCTTTCTCCAGGGGAATCTTCCCAACCCAGGGATTAAACCCAGGTCTCTTCTATTTCAGGAAGACTCTACCATCTGAGCCACCAGGGAAGACTAAGACTAATCCATATATGGGAGTTCCCTGGTGGTCCAGTGGCCAAGACTCCACACTCCCAATGCATGGGGCCCTGGGTTCAATCCCTGGTCAGGGAACTAGATCCCACATGCCTCAACTAACACCCAGGGCAGCCAAATAAATAAAAATAAATTAAAAAAAAAAAGACTAATCCATATATCACATGTCTGGGCCAGTACAGTCTGAGAAACACAGTGAAGAGAGCAATGATTGCTGAATAAACCTTTATTGCCTGAGTTATTGTTCTCACTACTAACTTCACATCACTCATGGGTTCAAATTCCAGCTCTGTGATCTACCACCTATGTGACCTTGAGAACAGTATTTAACCTCTGTAAGACTATAAGATAGATACAGAGTATATACTGCAAAAGAATAAGAATTACCTGAGATAACTCATCGGACTTACTATCCTGTTGCCTCAATCTATAGGAAACTAGCACTACATAATCGAATAGTAAACCAAGAATAATACTGTTTTTGAAATTTAAGCAGTGCATACCAGCTCACTTTCCCATAATAAATGGCCATATCTTTCGGTTTATCTAGAAAGAAGGTATGTTTCATATATGTCCTCTAAAGGAAAAAAAAGTGGGTTCAGAATGCGCTGAGTAAACAGAGGGGCCATCATAATGTAATACAGAATTAAGTTACACAAGATTCTACATCACCAGTACACGAGCCCATTTTGGAAGGAGGCAGCCCAGAAGAAAAACAGAACTTAGAATCGTAATTCTGCCTTTGGTCACCTGTGAAAGCATAGGCAAATCTATTCACATCTCTGAGCCTCAATTCCCACCATTACTAAATGAAGTTAGGGGTGTGTCTTCCAAACTTTTTTTAAGGAGTGGAAGCCTTTCGTTGAATCTTCAGACACCTGACTACACACCCTCCTCTCTGCCCTCCAAATACCTTTATGGAATACAGAAAGCTCCACTGAGCAGAGTTTGAAAACCACAGAGATAAACCCCTTATAACTCTATTATATTAGATATTCTAGCCTAGGCATATGATCAAGCTTAAGACCTCAGGCTCTAAAATTAGTTGCAGATATAATAAATTAGTGTTATCAGTTTTATTTAGTCACAATTCTTAAGTATAACCCAAAGCAAAACAAGAAATACCTTAAAATCTGGATATGCTTATTTTCACTTATCCTATCAACACCTGAAAAACAGAAAATATTTTAAAATCTGCTTATTAATATATACACTACTTCATTATCTAAAATTTATTTTTTTCAAAAAGTTCAACTTACAAGTTCATTTTCATCATTTAAGATCTTGACAACACCTAAAACACATACATACAATAGCAACAACAAAAGTTTGAATTCCTCTTCCTTTGGGTTTATCTTGTATGAAAGTACTGACATTTGAAATTTATAGCACTTAAAATGGCACCTGTGGCACTTATCTACACTAAGTTTATACAACAGAACATGTTCAGCTCTATGCTCCCTACTTTGCTGTGCTTAGTCGCTCAGTCGTGTCTGACTCTTTGTGACCCCAGGGACTGTAGCCCGCCATGCCCCTCTGTCCATGGGATTCTCCAGGCAAGAATACTGGAGTGGGTTGCCATGTCCTCTTCCAGGGGCTCTTCCCACCCCAAGGCCTGAATCCAGGTCTCCTGCATTGCAGGTGGATTCTTTACCATCTGAGCCACCAGGGAGACCCATGCTCTCTATTGGTCTAATGCTAATCTTGTTGTACAGGTCTCATTGACATGATTAAGACAAGGCAGCAAGTAAACCAACAGGCCCATTATCTACATTTCCAACCTTTCTCTGGGTACTTCCAAACTAACTTAAAATGATCCCCTAAACTGCTTACTGCTTGGAGATGCCCTGACAAGGTAACAGCTCTTGTGCTTGGTTAGAAAAGTTACTGAGTAGAGGAAATTCTACCTATAAATTAGCAATAGTTCTATAAATCTTAAGCAATGTAGCTGAGAAAAATAGGAATTTCGGAATATCTCAGCGGGATCTAAGTGAGCAGCTGCCTTACTGGAAAAATGAACGACAACACAAATATTAAATCATAATGTAATAACCTGAAACTAACTTAATGTTATGTATCACTTAATCTCAACTGAAAAAAAGAATGATGATATTCTATGTGCAGAAGGAGGACTAATGGACAGAAGTAAAGGGAGACAGGTTCTAGCTCAGAGCAGAGAGGGACATTCTAAAAACTGAAGCACCCTCAATATATACACAGTGGACCTCCTTGTGAGGTGTTCAAGCTGAAAATGGATGAGCATTTGTTGGAATGACAACTGCCCCTGGCTTTCCTCTTTTGGCAGAGTGTTGAGCTAGAAGAATCGTAAAATCTTCTCCAATCTGGACATTCTATGATTTCGTATGGAGAAACTTCAGCAAAAAGGTGACCCCAAATACAATGACTTCTCACAGGTGATTCCAGTCAGCAAACCAGACAGGGATAATTCCACTGCTTCCAGAAAATTTCATGCTTTGTTGTTAAAAAAAATTGAGGGGGCTCTAGATTCATCTTTATCCCAAATCTGGTCTCTTTGCATTCCTATTTCCTAGGATGCTCTCAGATAATGATACCATAAAGCCAGCTTTCCAAGTCAGACATTTCAGTGTCTTCATCTGTTATTTATTCAAACTCCACCTTCTGTTGAGTAATACCTTTTAACTCAGTGAAGGAGACTTAAGTGTGGTCCTAAGTTATAAGGAAGGAATCCTGGCACATGCAGCTTAGTTTTTTTTTAGTCCTATTGTATTCTTTCATGCTTTAACCAACTCTTACTAGACCTGCTACAAAATTCCTCACAATGATCCTCCTAAGTTTCAGTTTCTTACAATCTTCCTTTAACATCAGAGCTATTCTGCCACAACTTGCTCAAAAACAACAGCTTAAACTAAGACTAGCCCTCAAAGCCCTTTACAATCTGGACTAACCAACCTCTCAGCCTCATCTCCTTCATCTTCACTCTCCTGACACACACTGTCCATTCAAAGTTGTGTCCTGAATATGCCCTGCTCTTTCAGGACCCTCCTTTATTTACACTCTTTTTCTTTCTCCTTTCTTCCCTGAAAACCCGTCTCCAGTTTAGTTTTCAGGGAAGTAGAGAAAGAGGTTCAAAACTATGGAGCTGGTAGCAAGGTACACTGATCCAGCCTTAAAATCAACATTCTAATAATAAGGGAAAGATACCCAATACCTCTGAAAGATATAATTTAATGTGGGGAACTGTATTTGGAGGATACGCTTTCCTCACTCTTCCCACATCAAAAGTAGTAAAATTTAATTAAATCATTCATGTATATAAAACACTTAGCATGGGGCCTGGTACACAGTAAGCTTCTGGTAATTATTAATTGCTGTTAGTAGCATTTTGATGGTTTACAGCGTATTGCCACTATGAATAGTGGCTCTGTAAATACTATAGACAGAGCTTTTGTAAGATCATGACCGATCAAGTTTCTGCCCTTGTGGATCTTATATTCTAACAGAGAAAGACATTAACAAAGTAAATTAAAAATATAATTTTGGAGAGTGGTCAAGTGCAATGATGAGAATAATAGAGTAGTAACATACAGAGTTGAGGAGTTGAGGCTACTTAGTAGGTCAGGGAAGGACTTCCTGAAGTGACATGTGAGCTCAATGACAAAAAGTCAGCTTTGCAGAGGACTGGGGAAGATCCTAAGAGGAAGTACCACAGGCAAAGGTCTAGAGATAAGAAAGACTATGTGTTCACTGACTGCCAGGGAGGAGGCTAGGGGAGCCTGCACATAGACAGGGGAGAACGGGAGGTCTGCTTACAGATAGCCGGCTGTGTACTGTGTCCAAAGAAACCGTGCTTTTTAGGAGTTCCTTTCCTAAATTATCTTGAGAAGTTGCTGCTGAGGTTGGCTGGTTGTAGAGTTCATGGGAACTTGAAAAAGCTACACTAAGGACTTGGAGGTTTATTCTAATTACAACAGAAAGCCACTGGAACATGTTAACCAGAGGCACATGATCTGCCAGCGGCTGGGTGGGAAATATGCTGAGTAGAAGCAGTGGTCAGTTTTGAAGCCACTGGAGTAGTCCCTGCAGAGGACTTAAAACCTTAACTCTAAAGTAGGCCAGTGATCAAAAACAGATTGGTGCTGGGGTTGGGAAAGGAGACTGACTACCAATGGGTACAAGTGATCTTTCTTGGGTGATGAAAATGTTCTGAAACTGAATCATGGTGACTTAATAAAAATCACTGGATTTTATACTTAACATTGATGAATGTTATGGTAAGCAAATTAAACCTCAAAAAAGTAGTTCAAAAATAAAGCAGAAAAAAAAAAAGGCAGATTGGCTACTCTTTGTACATTTCTGTAATGCTTTGTGGAGTAAGAATCGGGATGCAAATTAGCTGCCTGGGACCCAGAAGTCAATCAATTAAACCTGAACACTCCCCCCCCCGCCCCCGCGGCCTAATCCTAAAGATTGCAAAGCGTCTTAATTTCAAGATAACTAGAGCTTGCTTTTAACTTCCTTATGGAAGCACTTTAGCGTTGACTCTTTTCTCCTGGATTGAACCTAGAACTCAATTTCCAGGTGTCTGCAACTCTTATTTGATATACACATGATAGACATCCAACAACATCTTAGCTAAGGACCAAACCTAAGTCATTTTGTACCTATATTCTCTTAACCAGAGCAAATGCGGTTGATATAATAGAAATACAAAGAAAGTTTAAAGAAATTGCTTTAGTACTAGACCATCTCTTTCCAATGCAACTAACTTATTTTCCCTTCTCACCAAATTCTGTTTAAATCTTTTCCTTAGGATGTACAGGGTTCAGGAAATACTCAATGGTCTCCACTACAATACCTGCCACTGCCCCAGCTGGAAAGCTTTAAAACAGTCATCAATACAGGCCTGATTCTATGTGACTTATAAGCATAACTGTATGTATTAGTTTCCTATAATTGCCATAACAAGTTACCAAAAGCTTGGTGGTTTAAAACCATAGCCATTTATTCTTTCACAGTTCTGGTGCCAGAAGTTCAAAATCAGTCTCACAGGGCTGAAATCCCAGTATTGGCAGGGCTGTGCTCCATTCAAAGGCTCAAAGAAAGAATCCATTTCTTGCCTCCACCAGCTTCTGGTAGTTGCTGGCATTCCTTGGCTTGTGGCCACATCACTCTGATCTGTGTTCACAATGCAGTCTCCCCTTCCCTGTCTAATCTCTGCCTCCCTCAAGGATTCTACTGTTCGCATTTAGGATCCACTCAGATAATCTTTCTAGTTCAAGATCCTTGACTTAATCATATATGCAAAGACCTTCTTGGCTTATCACATTTATGGTTCCAGGGATTAGGATCTGATATTTTTGGGTGGCCCTTATTTATCCTACTATATCAAATCATTTGAGGGCTTCTAGTGTGGGAACAGGTGGTTCACAGAGGCCCTATTTAATGAACTGTGGATGTGAGTGGCCCTAACATAACTAAATAGACAACACTGAGTCCTCTTTGTAAATCACAATGGTAAGGAGTCTGCATATACAAAATAAATTGTCAATTTCTGCCCTCAATTCAGGAGTATAAAAATGTCTCCAGGGCATAAAAACCATTTTACCCACAAGACAAAGATAACTGTATAAATCTAAAAACAATAGAGCTGGGAGGACCAGGCGTCTCCCACACTCCCCCACGTCCACCCCATGTCTTTACACAGAGAAACAGTCCTGCCCCGCTGAGTTCTGGGACAGTGGAAGGTGCTGAGCCTTCCTTTCCTGAAAGGGCGGCTGCGGAGGAAGCAAGAACTGGATGCCAATCAAAAGATCCTGAGAAACAGCCAACTTCACTTTTCTTCTACTTTCCCTTGCTCCTAAAGTACACCAAGATGCATGAACACCACAGGGCTCTTAAGGTCTATTATATCTTTCTACTTTTCTGGCTAGTCTATGTATTCATTCTATTAATTTTTGAGAGCTTGATGCTGAAACTCCGACTAAAAATCGTAACTTATTCACTTAAAAATAATTATAATATACAGTGGAACTATAGATTAAATTTGTTCTGTATTGTCCACGTCTCCTGTAAATATGTTATCATACTTTCATAATTTAAAAAAGAAAAAAATAAAGAAGCATGAACTCAGCCCGGAACAACAGCCTCAGTGGGGACAGGGAGCAGAGTTTTGTGGGAGATGGTGGACGCATCTGAGAACTCACTGTTTCTGATACTGATAATGATGCAGAACCAGACTCCTCACTTAATAGACAGGGTTCCAGCTGAGAGGGCCCTTGCACAGCATTTAATACAATCTCATTTGGATTAGACTGTCCAAGGTTACCCATTACTCATTACGTCTCTGTCTTCCCTATTCCCCGCCCCACCTCCCCCACCCCGAGTCTGCCAGAGAAGCTGGTAGGAACAGGAGTTAGCAGTAATGTTGGAACAAGATCCTGTTGTTTCTACCAAAACGAACACTGTAATCCTACAGTTCCGCCACCGTCCCCGGAAGTCTTGTGATTCCTGAAAACAACGGCAGTCCCTTCTGGTAAAGAAGCAATTTATTGGACATCCATCATGTGCAAAACAAACGCAAAGATCTGGAAGGTTCCAGAAAGAAAGGTGCGCAGCCTCGGGTCCTCTGGCGAATGACCCACCTCCTCACCCGGTCCCCAGGTCGCGCCCGCCCTTGTACCTGCTACCAACGCCTCATCCTAAGAGACCGGCCCCATCCCCGCGGGGGCGCCGGCGGGCGCGGCGGCCGCACCTGCGTCGACTGGGCGGCGGCGCAGGACCGAGCCCCGCCCACCCGTGCGCCAGCTCCCCGTGCGCTCGGGCTCGCGCCCTGCCTGCTCCGAGCAAACCTCGGGGGCGACCGTTAGGCACCTCGCCCGAGACGGGGGAGGGGGCGAGGGGGAATGCTGAACTAACCTTGTGGGGGCCGTCTCCGCCCCTAGACGCCGTCGCCCGGGTAACCGAGCGCCATTTCCGCCCCACCTCCGGCCCAGCGTCTCCATACTAGGAGCTCTGACCGGGGCGGCCGCTTGGCATCAAATCCTGCCAGCCCTACTCCACAAGCGACCCCGATTCGGGCTTCCAGTTTATACTCTCTGCCACTCACAGCCATTCTCTTTATCTGCGGCCTCCTAACCCGTATCCACGTCCTGCTCTGACCCCATCACCCGAACGCCCCAGGCTATTCTCCAAGTTGTTCCGCAGAGGATCTTCCCCCATTCTTTACCGACCCGCATAAATCCTGTCTGTATTTACAATCTAAGAATCAAGCCAATATTGGCGTTGCCCGCCCTCCTTCTAACAGTGGCCCCTCCTGCCCCAACCTACCTCTCAATTCCCCTTTGTCTATCTGCCTTTGCTTATCCTGATCCTTTGTCCGGAATGTTTTGCAAGGTTCAGAAGTGTACTCGGAATAGCTGACCCTCTCGCCTCCGGAGAGTTTTCTTCCTCTGTGATTCAGTTGCTGTCTGTCGTCATCTCTGTAATATAGAACTAATATACTGTGATTACACACTTAGACCTCTCCGTACTGCCTAAATTAGTGCTCGGATGGAAGAAATCCAGAAAGGGCCTGAGTGTGATGGATGCCACCTGTCAGCGTTAATGCTATTAGCAGTGGCACTATGAGGACACCTCCAGCGAATAACTTTTTATGTGTGAGTTGATTGGAAATATTAATAAATCCTACATTACATAATGTAGTTTTAAATTTTCATAAAATTAGTATTAAATACCACTAAAGATCCCTTTTTATAGTACCTATAATATAAATTTATTGATCTGGACAATCTTGCCTATAGAATCAAGTATTTTAATAGGGAATGAGAGTATTTAATGGAAGGGTGAATGGTTTAAATTGTGTGGCTAGACAGAAAGCAATTTTTAATTCTTTTGTTTTAAACTTTTATTCTGTTAAAGCACAACTGTGTTCTTACGGCAAGAAAATGTTTTAGTTACCTAATATGTGATTTCCATTGATGTCTCATGTTTATATTTGGACCCTAAGAACCAAGAAAGTTCCTTTTTAAATTATTTTTGAAGTTGTTAATTGAAATATGTTTATTAGAACACTATAAAACTATTTTAATCCACATATATGTGTGAACATTATAATTTTATTATAAAATTATTTTCATTTGAAGTGCCTTACAGTTTTACTTCATGGTATGTTTCTGATATTGAATTTAAAAGAGATTCTTAGCTTTTAAAATAAAACATTTAGAGGTAAAGGAAGGGGTCCAGAGTTTCTATACCATTCATCCAGTCATTTGAACGTGTATTCATAGAGACCTGATATGCAACATGTAAAGGTGTTGAAAATACAGCCATGAACCAAAAAAAACTCCTATCCTCATGGAGTTTACACTCTTGTAGAAGATGAGCAATGAGCAGAGAGACAAGTTCAAATATATCAGATGGGGATAAATATAGATGAGATAGGGTATGGAGGGTAGAGAGAGTAGGTACCATTTCATGTGTGGTCTGAGAAGGCCTCATTGATAAAGTTGGATAAGGCAATGGCAACCCACTCCAATACTCTTGCTTGGAAAATCCCGTGGACGGAGGAGCCTGGTAGGTTACAGTCCATGGGTTCTTGAAGAGTCGGACAGGACTGAGCGACTTCACTTTCACATTTCACTTTCATGCATTGGAGAAGGAAATGGCAACCCACTCCAGTGTTCTTGCCTGGAGAATCCCAGGGACAGGGGAACCTGGTGGGCTGCCATCTCTGGGGTCACACAGAGTCCGACACGACTGAAGTGACTTAGCAGCAGCAGCAGCACTCATTAAATTCTAATTCTCCATTCACCCTCTCTCCTGGCAACCACCATTCTACTTTCTGACTCTACCAATTTGACTCTTCTGAGAACTCATATAAGTGGAATAATACAGCATTTGTCCTACTGTGACTGGCTTATTTCACTTAGCATAATGTCCTCAAGTTTCATCCATGTATGTATCAAAATTGTTGTCTTTTTAAAGGCTGAATTAATATTCCACTATCATGTGAGATGTATATATATATACATATATATATAAATGATAGTATAAAACCTCACATTTTGTTTATCCATTCATTGATGGGATTCTTGTATTTTTAAAATTTTATTTTATCTTATTTATTGTTTTTTTACTGTGCCATGCAGAATGTGGGGTCTTAGTTTTCTAATCAGGGATTAAACCTGTGCCCCCTGCAGTAGAATCTTAACCACCAGGGACCACCAAAGAAGTCCCTTGAGTTTTTTTTAAGCTGACCTTTTGAGGTGTAATTTCTGTTCATTAAACTGCATTTATTTAAAGTGTACCATTTGATGTGGTTTCTAGCAGCAGCAGCAGTAGCATAGATACACATTCAACCCTTGAGCAATAAGGGTTTGATCTACTTATACACAAGTCTACTTACACTCGGATTTTTTTTTCAATAAATAAATTCTACAGTACTACACAATCTGCAGTTGATTGACTCCTCGACACAAAATTGAGGGAAGAGAGGGCTGACCATAAAGTTAAGTATTTTGATTTTTGACTGCATGGGTCAGGGGGAGGGGATTCTGTGCCCCTAAACTTCATGTTGTTCAAGGACCAGCTGTACACCTGTGAAACTACAGCTTTGATCAAGACATGGCATTTTCATCATTCCCAAAAGATGTGAACTGATTGTGCTCTGGCAGTTTTGTGACAGCCTTCAGGATGGTGAGTGAACTGGTGCTGTAAACCACAAATCCAGCATCCATCGCCCCTCGCTTCTTTCTCAGGGAACCCCACTTTGAGTATCCACATTCTGTACAGCTAGGACAGTGCTTCAGGGGCAGTTCTAGCAGTTGATGATTTTTAACTACTCTTCCGGCTTCCAGTCCTCTTCCAGTCCTCTTCCATTCCTCGTTTCAAGTGACTGTCTTCAGGTGAGGCTTCTTGGCATTTAAGGGTGAGGGAAGGTCGGAAGGTGAGGCTTGGAAGTTTTCCTCACCCTTAAGAGACACATGAAGAGATCTTTTTTTTTTGCCTCTGAAAGGTTGCCTAGAGAGACTGTGCAGAGTTTAAAGGAAGGTTGATTTTTGTTTATTTGGGATGGTTCTGAGACATTCTTTCTAAGAAAATCTAAATAACCTTCCAAAGGTACAATTTAATAACTGTGTACAGTTCCTTTGATGACTATTTAGTAAGCCAGAAGAGCCACTAGATGTCACTCTGAGTTTTTTATTTTCAGAGACAACCCAGTGAATTTTCAATCTTTGAAATACTGAATTTAAAGGCATTCAAAATACCCAATAATTTAAAAATTACACTTAAAATGCTAAAACAAAAGAGAAAGACACACAAGTTGCTATGAAAAAATCGAGTGAACATTTTGAAAAGAACATATTTTTCCTTCAGTAATGTTAACAAATAGAGTGATACATGATTTCTAAGAAATCAGAACGATGATTACGCAAGTGACATTTAAAAGCCCATTTGGAATAGGCGCTCCAGAAGAACAGGAGAGTCAATATGATTGAACTTTTTTGCTCTGGGACCATATTACAGTAACAGCAAGATGAACAATTACAATATTGGGAATCTTTCATACAGAGATAGAAAGTTGTGAGGTATGTGGAATCTATTTATTATGAAGGAAGAACTTGATAAGAAAGTGAAAGTAATTCTACTTTAGAGGCACAAAGAAGGAGGGAAGGAGTAGGAAAACAGAAAACAACATTCAAAGCTACCTCTGTGAGACAGCACTGTGTGTGTATGTTCAGTCGTGTCCGACTCTTTGTGACCATGGAAATTTCCAGGTGAGAATACTGTAGCGGGTTGTCATTTCCTACTCCAGAGGATCTTCCGCCCAAGGAATTGAACTCACATATCTTGAGTCTCCTGCATTGGCAGGAGGATTTTTACCACTGCGCCACCTGGGAAGCCCCCCTCAACCATGCCATGAGACAGCACTAAGCTTCCCTAAACCTTTTCCTAAACTAGGAAAAACCATGAAGGGTTTCATTGTGTTTACTTAAAACTCTTTCAGTTGCAAGTAACAGAAACCCAACTGCAGCTATTCAGGGAAAAACTACAGATGTGTTTATAAGCTCACCAAACTGGTAAAAATGGGATAGCTTCAGGTATGGCTGTACTTGGTTGAGGCCAGCAATTCTCAAAATGTAGTCTGGGTATCCTGGGATGTCCTGAGACCCTTTTGAAGGTCTGCAAGGTCAAAGACATTCATATTCACAGTTCCTTCCACTGTCAGCACCTTGAGACAATAGGGTTGTTTTTCTCTGTCTAGAGAGTGGAGGGGGTCCAATTTCATTCTCTAATTAGAGTTTGGATCCAAGTCGCATGCCCTAACAGAAGTTATCCTTATGAATTAGCAATGCTGGCCACATAAACAATTTTCCTTTAGCCATAAATGCAAAAGACCTACCTTTAACTGAGAGTCCATTCCTAAGGGTCTGACAATTTTAATTTTATGCCCACGTATGCTTTCAAACTGTAGTGCTGGAGAGGACTCTTGAGAGTCCCTTGGACTGCAAGGAGATCAAACCAGTCAATCCTCAAGGAAATCAGTCCTGACTATTCATTGGAAGGACTGATGCTAAAGCTGAAACTCCAATACTGTGGCCACCTGATGTAAAGAGCAGACTCACTGGAAAAGATTCTGATGCTGGGAAAGATTGAGGGCAGGAGGAAAAGGAGGGTGACAGAGGATGAGATGGTTGGAAGGCATCATTGATCCAATGGACAGGAGTTTGAGCAAACTCTGGGATATAATGAAGGACAGGGAAGCCTGTCCACGGGGTCACAAAGAGCCAGACATGACTTAGTGACTGAACAATAAGAAGGCTGCTTGCAGGGATGCTGGTCAGATTATTTAGGCTTCTCGTGGCCTCAATGCAATTACCTTTAAAACAAGGATACGTTCTTTGATTGTGAGCAATGGAAGAAGGGGGAAAAAATTATTCTAACCTTGATCTATCAGTTGCTACACTGTGTCCAACAAGTTCTATATGGTTTACTTTTCAAATTATTTATCAAGTTTCATTAAATATTTATGTCAAATACTTTTGGTGATTATATAAAATAGAGGTTTCATCAGTCCACAAACCCTGAGTTCTTTGCTCACTGCTTAACGTGTTCTTACTTCCTTTCCATCTTGTTTTTGGTTTTATTACTTTTAATACTAAATGTTGATTCTATGAAATCCCATATTTTACAAAATGAATCAGGAGCAAGACTGTAAATGCCACACACACAAAAATACTTTTCAGAAAGAAACTTCATTTACCTTGGTTTTTATTTAAATATTCTCTCTCTGTATACATATATATTTTAATAATGGAGTGAAAGAAAAATCAAGATTTCACCTTCTATTGTTTATTTATAAATTAAGTTGTAAAAGGAAGCCACGATAAAAATTGCATAAATTACTCTTAAGACTCAATGTTTACCATTTACTTTCATTTTGTACACCTTTTGTTTTCACTAAAATACTATCATTACATTAAAATGAGATTTTTCTTTATTTTGTCTTTGAGCCCTACAGATGAAATTACTACTGAAAAGCAAATAACACTTGTCATGTGTTGTTGTACATTAAACATCGTATAGACCTCTTTGCATATTATATCTGCTTCTTTATTATATTAACTTTTCATTAACTATAGGTACAAACACCAAACTTAAATTGATATCAAAACGTCAGTATCCAACAGAATTCACATCACGTACTTTTAAACAAAAAAAAAATTTAGCAAAATATCCCCTGGAAATAATTCTAAGTTGTTCCAACTTAATAGCTGGGGCTTCTGGCTAAAACATACAGTTATCTTGCACTATTTAAATTTTTAATAGAAAGTTTTGATGTCAAATTTTATATAACATTATTACAAAATTCCATTGCTAACCTGAAAGCCAAACAACATTCCACCTTGAGTGCTTATTACTTGCCAGACACTAAGTATTTCTTTTTATTTAAAGAATGGATAACAAAGAGCCTTGGAGTAGATAACAATTACAATATAGAAGAAAGCCTGCAACCTGTTTGTACTGAATCAAACAAGGAGAAATTTGATTGGAGAGTCCTATTTCAAGATGAGAAGCCATTTATAAATTTTACTTGGCATTTTCTTCTAATGAACAAAATAAAGCCCTTGTGCTACCACCTTGACACTTAAATGTTTACCAAAAAGTTCTGCAAACTTGGCCGCAGGGCAGAATTGCCCAGAGGTTTTTTAAAAAATGTCAATGCCTATGTCTCGCTCCCAGGGATTCTGCTTTAATTGGAAAAAGGTGGGGTTAGTCCATCAACTATTTTACTACTTGCTAATTAGCCACGAGTACCGTACTTTTAACTGTCCACGGTTTATCAAGTGAAAGACTGTTGTGATTGGTCAGGTCTTTGTGAGGAACTGAATTCCACATAGCAGCGCTTACTGTGCAGAAAGGTTGCGGTCGCTCTGTTTGCCTTAATCCATTTTCCTCTCACTTCCTTACTCTTTCAGAAAAGGCAAGTACAGCCTTGGCTGCAGTAGTGGCTGCTCATCACTGAAAATACCAAAAAAAAGGACTGAGCTGCCGCCTGGATATTTTTTCCAGGGAAGGTTAATTTACCGTGCTTTTTCCCATTTTTCTCTACATCCTGGAAAAACCTTTTTTTTTTTTTTTTTTCAAGAAACAGATTGAACTTATTGCTGAAAAACATAGACAAATAAGTTTCAGCACAGCTTATCTGTTTGGAACAAGTTAGAAACTTCTGAAGCTGGCAGAAGCATAGTAGCTTCTTTTAAAGCTACTTCAGGGAAGATGGGAGGCTATTGTAATGGTAAATTTCACTCAGAGAGGAAGAAAGGGTTGATAATCAATCAAAATTGAGGTATGCAGTTGAGTTTTTGCAATTTTCTTACTATATTGTAAGAAGACTTTAAGTTTCTCTGTATAATCTGCTGGAAAAAATTTGGCGTGGGTGTGTGTGAAATAGAGGCAGTCTGGAGAGTAACAGTGAAAGAAGTATGTTTGTTTGTTTCTTTTTTTTTTTTTTTTTTTAACGGAGTAGAGAGATATACACCCCTCCAGGGCTTTAGTGAGAACCGGGAATTCCAGGAGGAGAGTTGCATTCAGAAACGTTGAAGTGAAAAATCGTCCTGGCTCAGCGTCTTGGAGTTAAGCTCACAAGAACCTTTTACATCCGAAAGAGTTTCTGAAAACGTCTTTTTTGGCCAGCGTGGATTGCGAAGGATGGCATAATGCTAAACACCATTCTCCTGAAACTGCTTCAGGCATTTAAAATTTAACTCGAGGCATCATGTGTTTGCCATGATGAGGACTACGGAGAACTTCGATGAGACCAGTGCCACACTAACCCCTAACAGGACCTCCAGGGGACGGTACATTTATCTGGAAGCGTTCCTGCAGGGAGGAGCTCCCTGGGGTTTTACTTTGAAAGGTGGTTTGGAGCATGGGGAACCATTAATCATCTCTAAGGTATGTTGCTTTTTCCAATATTTTTTTCCTTAATCAAACTGCTTTTTCAACTTTTGGCAGATCTCTCAAAAACACAGATAATGCTGAAGACTGACGCTTAATTTGCTGTTTCATACCCTTCTGATTATATCTGGAAATATTTTGCATAGCTTGGTGTTTGAAAGAAAAATGTGTCTGGCGCCTTTATTCTGTGAAATTCCAGGGGAAAATGTGCTTGTCTAATGGATAATCTCTTTTTGTGAATGAAATAGTGTAAAACCAGCTGCCACATGATCTTTTCAGTTGTGAATCAGATTAAAAATTAACCCCGTAGTTAAGGTGGTGGCATGGTATATATTTGTATATGTGCATCTTTATTTAACATGTAACACAGCAAACTCCAGGAGATAGTGAAGGACAGGGAAGCCTAGCACGCTGCACCCCATAGTCATAGAGTCGGATACAACTGAGCAACTGGACAACAGCAACAAATTTAACATATGGCTAGAGATATATCTGCTCTTTCTCCTTTCAACTAAAAGTGTTATATCTAGCATTCCAAAAGATTGTAGAATTTGTTTGAAATTCTGGATAATTGATTGCATAAAAATTATTTATTCTTCTTGCACACTTAAAATTATAGAATAAAATCAGCTTTTGGTATAATTCAAGAGCAAAACAGTATTTCTGCCTCTTCTATTTATCTATGATTTAAGCCCATTTTTAAACTTTAGTCATTCTGTAACATGCCTCAATTCTTCATTTATGTCTGGTGTGGCAAGGTATACCCATTGAGTGAACCCTCTGAATGCATTAAATTTAGCGCTTCTGCTTTTCTCTAAAACTACAGAGATTAAGAAAGTTTACAGAGGATGCTTTACAGAATTTTGTTGGTTTCTGCCAAACATTTCCTTCAATTAAAACATAAATTAAGAAAGATAACATATTTATTTTACAATTTCAGAGTATTAACAGTCTAAAACAACAGAATATAAGTGCTTTACATATCAAAGCATTACTGAAGAAATATTTCTAATTAAGGGGAAATTTCTTTTTAGTTTAAGGGTGGGAAAGAGATAAATATGCATTTTGCCTGAACTCTGTTACCTATTAAGGTCTGTTTTCCTATATCACCAAAATAGGTGTTTTGAGAGAGACTGAAATGACTTTTGCCTCCCTAGTTCCTCAGCGGTAAAGAATCTGGACCGTGGGTTCGATCCCTAGGTCAGGAAAAGGAGAAGGAAATGGCAACCCACTCCAGTATTCTTGCTGGTAAATGCCATGGACAGAGGAGCCTGGCAGGCTGCAGTCCATGGGGTCATAAGAGTCAGACATGACTGATCAACTAAGCAACAGCAGCAAAACAATTCTTACTATGGGTGAGCCAGTGGAATTGGCTTCCAGCAGTCAGCCAAGAGTGTGCAAAATAGCACTGTAAGCTGTGCGACTTTTCCTTGTCTTTCCCAAGAAAACAAAAGATAGGTGTCGATATATGTGTATCAGGAAGGCTTACAGCTATAAGTAACTGGAAACCCGATTGATAGTGACCTAAGTAAATTGGGATTCGTTTTTTTCATCTTATAAGAAGTCTGGAGTTAGGTTGTCCAGACAAGGAGAAGCTCAATAATGTCATCAAGAACTTCACTTAGTTTTCCACTCTGCCTTCTTCAGTGTTGGCTTTTATCATTAAAGTTGCAAGATGGATGCCATACTTCCATCATTGCATCTTCATTCTGGGCAGACTTGTGGCTTTTTGTTTGGAAAGGGTCACCCTCCCTATCAAACTTGTGTTTACATCTCATTGATCAGAACTGTGCCACTTACCTGTCCTTAGACCAATTACTGGCCAAGGGGAATGAAACTACGATTACTAGTTTAGACCAATCAGAATTTCTTTCCTGGGTTCTGCAGTGGAAACCTACTCTTCCTGATGTCAAAGAATCTCCACCCACTAGTTGAACAAATTGAGGTTCTGTTTCCAGGAAGACGGAGGTAACAGGTGCTGGGTGGCTGAGAATGTCTGCCACAGACATAAATGTCATCTCTGCATTTTAAAACTCTGATTTACAGTCAATTTTCCTGATCTTTAATGATAAGGTATTATGTATGGGACTGCCCCGGTGGTCCAGTGGCTCAAACTCAGCACTTGCAATGCAGGTGGCCCAAGTTCAATCCCTGGTCCAGGATACTAGATCCCACATGCCTCAACGAAGTCTGAAGATCCTGTGTGCTATGACCTGGCTCAGCCAAACAAACAAACAAATAAATAAGTTTTAAATGAAGAGGAAATAAAGGTCAAGCTGATAAAAGCTGACTTGAACTTTAAAAAAGAAAAGATATTATGTATCTGTTCCCTAGAATATGGTTTGCTGTTAGATCTAATCCTACCACTAATGAGCCACTTTGTTAAGGCTTCATTTTATCTGCAGAATGGGAATAAACAGTTATCTCCCTTATCATTATGTGTGGAGATTAAATGGGATGCAAGCACTTAGAACAGTTAGCACAAGGGTTCATACACAGGAAAATCTCAAAAAAAATCTTAGCAAGATTATGACTATTGCTTTTCATTATTGTAAGAGACATTGTGTTAGGATACAAATTTGTCTGCTGTATAAAGATCCAAAATAACAATAGCTTAAGCAATACAGAAATTGATGTCTCTTTCACATGAAAATGTGAGCTTAAGCTAAACTGAAAGATGGTCCTTTCTACTGTCTTACTTCCACCCCTGGGGTGATGTCCCATCTGCTGGTCTGAGGTGACTTGCCACAGCATCTGCTTTCTAGTCAGTAAGAAGTGGAAAAAGAATAAAGAGAAGACAATCTCCTTCCTTTTCGGGGTATAGTCTGGTGCGATCCACTGTGTCCAGCATGGTAGCCAAGAGCCACATGTGGCTATTTCCAGTTTAATTAAAAGGAACTAAAATGAAATGGGGCTTCCCAGGTGGCCCAGTGGTAAAGGCTCTGCTTGCCGATGCAGGAGACACAGGAGATGTGGGTTAGATTGCTGGGTCATGAAGAATCTTTGGAGAAAGAAATGGCAACCCACTCCAGCACTCTTGACTGGGAAATCCCACAGACAGAAGAGTCTGACGGGCTGCAGTCTATGGGGTAGCAAAGAATCGGACATGACTGAACACACACACCTAAAATGAAATGCAATTTTAAATTCCGTTCCTCATATACACTAGCCAGATTTCAAGTGCCACATTGCTTCAAAGCTCTTGAATCTCTCTCTTTATCCTGTTCTGTCTGGCAAACTCATATTCATCCAAGGTTCATTTTTTCCTCTCAAATTTTCCTGACTTCATTAAGCTGGGTTAGATGGTCTCTCTTCTGTCCTCCTGTACCATACATTTATTACAACAAATCACATTTTTAAAAAATTTATGTTGATTTCTCAGAAGTTTCAAAGCGTGTTGAAAGCCTGGGACTTTTTTTTTTCCATCTCTACCACATCTAACTCAGGGCCTGGGTACACAAATATTTGTTGAGTAAATGAAAAGGCTATGTCTTATTCATCTTGCATTTCCAAGACGTGCCTGGCACAGAGTAGGGATTCGATAACTTTTATTGAATGACTAATCAAAGACAAAACAGAGCAGGGAGGCAGAGTCCCATGAGGTGAGGATACTGGGCAGATCTCTGGAGATGGAATGTGTGTCAGTTTCCCATTGTTGTTCAGTCGCTCAGTCATGTCTGATTCTTGGTGACCCTGTGCACTATAGCTGGCCAGGCTCCTTTGTCTATGAAGTTCTCCAGGCAAAAATACTGGAGTGGGTTGCCCTCCTCCAGGGGATCTTCCCAACACAGGGATCGAACTTGAGTCTCCTGCATTGGTAGGCGGATTCTTTACCACTGAACCAGCAAGGAAATCGAGGGAAGGGATAGTATACGTTAAATCTTCGATGTGAAAGACACGTACACTTATATAATTATAAGCTGCACAGTGTGACAATATAATGAATGAAGTATCATTTTTCTTTAGGTACAAATGAGATGGAAGGATGAATGGGGGAAGAGGAGCTACAAAAGGGTGGCAATAAAAGAAGTCATTTCCAAATTGCTTTCTTTGGGATTTAATGTCCTTGAAAAGGAAAGGTGGAGTTGAGGAAAGAGCCTCTGTAATCTGTGAACTTCAAAAAGAAAGGGTAGCTTTAAAGAAAAAAAAAAAGGATTGTATGTAGAAGCTCAAGTAATTCAATAGTTCAGGAAGTTGGCAGCATGATTTTATTATGACTCATGCAGTATTGTGGCTGAGAACGGTTCCACCTGCTGTGGGGAAGCACCTGCCCCTAGGATTCATCATGTCAAGTAACAACCAGGCAACAACAAACAACCACAACCAGTAACAACCACCAGTAAATGCTTGCACTTACTGAGCGCCCACTCGGTGCCAAGGTCTATTCCACGAGATCCACGTGTTAACTCATTTAATTTTCACAGCTGCATGAGGCAGGTGATATTATGAAGCTAGTTTTACACATGAGAACTGAGACACAGAATTTGAGCAGCTTTCTGAGCTCTCATGACTGGTAGAAAGTGCTAGGGTTGGAATTTGAATCCAGACATCCTGATTCTCCAGGGTCCTCTGCTCTTCAGTCACCATGGATACCAAATATTAATATCTGGCTCTGTCTAGATTCTAGAGCTATGATATGGGTAAAATATGGGATTAATCTCTTTATTGTATATGTTTTAATAGAGGAAAACAAATCTTAGTCCTGGAGCTTCCCTGGTGGCTTAGTGTTAAAGAATCCACTTGCCGTTGCAGGAGACACGGGTTCTGTCGCTGAGCCAGGAAGGTCCCACATGCCGTGGAGCTACTAAGCCCGTGTGCCGCAGCTATTGGGCCAGTATGTCACGACTACTAAAGCACGTGTGCTTCGCAACAAGAGAAGCCACTGCAATGAGTAGCCTCCACTCACCACAGCTAGAGAAAAGCCCACATAGCAATGAAGACCCAGTATAGCCAAAAATAAATAAATAAAATTTTATATATAATGTCAGTCATATAAAGTCCCCTGAAAATAGGTATGGGCTTCCCTGGTAGCTCAGCTGATAAAAAATCCACCTGATTTGATTCCTGGGTCAGGAAGTTCACTTGGCGAAGGGATAGGCTGCTCACTCCAATACTCTTGGGCTTCCCTGATGGTTCAGATGGTAAAGAATTTGCCCGCAACGTGGGAGACCCAGGTTCAATCCCTGGGTTGGGAAGATCCCTGAAGGAGGGCATGGTAACCCACTCCAATGTTCTTGCTTGGGGAATCCCCATGGACAGAGGAGCCTGGCGGGCTGCAGTCCAAGGGATCACAAAGAGTCGGTCATGACTGAGCAACTAAGCACAAAATAGGTGTAGGAACTCCTGTAAGTAGTTTCAGAACCCTAAAAGGAAGGGTCACTTGACATTTCTTAGAAAGTGTTGTTGGGTGTCTTCACCTAGAGAGAGAGATTTTTTTGTGTGCACTGGTCCTGCTGCTGACAAGTGTTCAGTGGTTTCTGAGTCTTTGCAACCCCATGGACTGTACTGCTGCTGCTGCTGCTAAGTCGCTTCAGTCATTTCTGACTCTGTGCAACCCCATAGACGGGCAGCCCACCAGGCTCCCCCGTCCCTGGGATTCTCCAGGCAAGAACACTGGAGTGGGTTGCCGTTTCCTTCTCCAATGCGTGAAAGTGAAGTTGCTCAGTCGTGTCCGACTCCTAGCAACCCCATGGACTGCAGCCCACCAGGCTCCTCCGTCCATGGGATTTTCTAGGCAAGAGTGCTGGAGTGGGGTATGGACTGTACTACAAAGGATTAAAACCTCCATGTGCTTACATGGCCTAAGATTGTCTAAGAAGACGAAAACTTATATCCCAACCAAAAGGAAGTATGAGCAGACCAGTTCAGCCTTGGGAAAGAAAAGGAGGGGAAAGGAAGCTTATTTTAGTTATGTGGGGAAATCCTAAAGGAAACACATCCTGACTTCAATGGATCCTTGGATCCTCTGGAAGACTGATAACTGAAACTGTGTGTGTGCCAAGTCACTTCAGTCGTGTCTGACTCTGTGTGACCCTACAGACTGTAGCCCGCCAGGCTCCTCTATCCATTGGATTCTCCAGGCAAGAATACTGGAGTGGGTTGCCATGCCCTGCTTCAGGGGTTCTTCCCAACCCAGCGATCGAAACTGCTCTCTTACATCTGCATTGGCAGGCAGGTTCTTTACCACTAGCACTACCTGGGGAGCCCCTGAAACAGATTAACCTGAAGGCCACTAGACTATCCTTTGACAAACACAGAAAAGCTGTCACCAGCAGAGAGCTCCCTGAAGCAGTCAAGCAGAGATCCTCTCAGAAGAGCTTGTGGATAAATGAAGTGTTTCTGAATGGCCCTGTTGTTGGAAATGATTCCACTTGTTCAAAAAAATTGGATACCTCAAAGGGCTGGGCTGGAGGACAGAGTATTTAAGAAGCTACCACAGGCAGGAGTCTTGGTGCTCAACACCTGTTATCCGGGTCCTCTGTTTTTAACCTCTGATGTCACTTGTAGAAAACAAATGAAGGAAAGGCATTTTTTTTTCATGTGTGTTAAAAAAAGTCCTGGGCCGCAGGATTGAAGGTCAGCCATTGACTCTTATGTCACTAATATGAGGAGCACACGTTCCTGATTCCTACCCCTGAGAGGTATCTTTGGTCTGACTGGACTCTCTTATGTGCCAGCCACAGCTAGAACTTCAAAAAATGGCCCTGTTACTCTCCCAGGCCAGCAGCTCTCATGAGTGACAGAACTGGGGGATCCCATCAACATATGCCCATTGCCAACCCCCTTGATCAGAGGGGTTGTTACGCAGGATCCTATTGAGGAGATCAAACACTTGTAAGCCCCCAAATATCAACGTTGACTGAAGGCTTATGGTTAGAATATGTGTCAGTTCCAGTCCAGAGGAACAGCTGCCCCTTCCAGAGTAAAAAAGTCCAATGTCATCAACTTGCCACCAAGTAGGAAATTGGTTTCTCTGAGGGATGTTGAAACAGGTAAGTTCAGCATTTGTCTCTGTTTGCTGGCCAGTTGAACCTTTGGCAGCATTGATAGCTAAATCAGCCTTGGTGACGGTGGGGCCCATGCTGCTGGGTCCGTACACAACCTCCATACCTGCCACCTGCCTCCCGGGTTCGCGAGCTCACTGTACCAGTGCTGGGGTGGACTATGACGCAGACTTCCTGATATCAACTGGCTGTTGGTTCCATCTTCCACACCATTACCCCTCCCTCTCTGAAACTGCGTCTACCACCTATACCAACCATCATTCTCTTCCTCTCAATCTAAGTCACAGCCTTCCCCTACCAAGGCTTGGCTCACTATCCCAGCTCAGCCCCATCTTTCCATTCTTGATGTATAAGGGAGTGTGTTTGCTAGGTGACATCGGAGGATAACCTCAAACACATGTCCCCTGGCTTCCTGGTGTCTGACACTACTCAGATATTAAAATGGATTTTTTCATTGGATTTTTCTAGCCTCAGTGATATGAGCTCATCCCTAAATCCTCTTCATAATTCCTCCTCTGAAGACAATCATCTGAAACACCCTAATCAACCTGCCATTTTAAGATAAAATGAACTGCTTCACTGCATTGTGAGAAGCCTTGGAAATAGAAACAGTCCATAGGCTGGGAAATGATTCACTGGGAACATACTTAAATTGTCCGGATGAACATGTTGAGATTTCCTCATTGCTGGTTTTTCTATATCCGTCTGTCCACGCTGAGCACTCTACCACCTTCTAGCTTCCTTAGTGACCCTCAGTTTCAATACACCATCAGCCAATCTCTCTAGGTCCATTTCTTCTGCATTAAAATAAGAATTATCTTATAAGTTTATGAGCCTTGGTTTCTGAATTCATTGTGAAATTGGCTTCTAGGCAGTTCCTCCAGGACCTTGGGCTGGTTGATTTAGTTCATCCCAAAGTCACCTTTTCCATCTTTTTCCAAGAACCAAGCTTGATTAGCTTGTTATTGACCTTTTAAAATAGCCAGTGTTTTCTGAGTTTCCTTCCCTACTGTTCTTGCTCTTTCCTTTAACACCCTTTGCCCTTCATGCTAGGGTAGCCTCATCTCTCTGCTGTCCTTAAAGCAGCTTGTCTGGTCTCTCATCGTTCCTTCCTGAATTTGTATCAAGTCCTGAATTTGTATCAAGTCTTCCTCTTGTGTCCCCAGCACCTTTATTCATGCCATCCTCTAGTACAGTTAGTTGTTTGCATTTGGCCAATAAACTGTAATCACTTTAAAGCCCAAAGAGTTTTACTCAGGCTATACATCTTGTTTCTTCTAGTAAAATACTTCCCATTTCACATGCAACAATTGCTCAGTAAATGTTGAATGGCCTGTAGGATGTTAGAGCTGTAAAGAATCTCAGCAATCATCTTATTCAACTTCCTCATTATACAGAGAGAAAACTGAGACACAATAAAGTTAATCTATTTGCCAAGATGGTTTCTGCCATAGCAAACAAACTGTGTGTGTGTTTCTGGTTAGGCTGCTAACTTTTGGAAGCTAAGGACATTTCTTTCCTTTTCTTTCCTCCCTCCTTTTCTTCTTTCTTTCTCTTATCCACAGTGTTTAAACTATGCATAGCAATGATGAAAATGAAAATGTATTAATGAAGAAGACAAATGAGTATTAAAAAGGATCTTCTTTAAATAGAAAGATGTCAAGGGCAATGTGCAAACATGTTACTAGTTTGGCATTCAATTTAATGACGTCTTGCACATATGTAATGTTTGGTTCAATGTCTGTTGAATTGACTGGGAGAAAATGGGAAAATTTGTATTTTTTATTTAAACATTTATAAACTATCTAAACTGCTTAAAGTGTTATGTGTTGTTAGACAAAGACCAAATTTGTGATCCTATCAATGTTGTTGGAAATAACTTTTCTTCAAGTAGTCTGCTGAGGTGGTGTGCCAGATGGCTCTTTGCATCTGTGAGAACTCTGCTTTCCTTTAAAACTATAGCTTCCCAAGGCACTGCCTCCTATGTCAATAACACAATTTAAGAAATACTTGTCAGTTTCATCTTAGTGAATCCACAATGTGATTGGAAACATAACGAGAGACTTTCTATCAATCTTTGAAAAAGCAAAACCCCAAAGGACATTCTGGATCTTAACTAACCCACAGACAGATTTTTCCACTTCTCTCTTGAGGTACTTCCAAACATTGAACATCTTGATCTAAAGAGCTGCAGAGTCACTGTTCTTCCACTCCGTTCGTCCCACCCATCTCTCGTGCTCTGACCTCCTGGGCCCTTACCAACAAAATGAAGTGACGCAAAGACTCTGCTAAATCTGAGCACTGTTTCTCCCCGTCTTGTAATGACTATCCCTGCAAAAGAGAATTTGCGTATCTCCGTCTATAGAATGGAAGTGACAGTTCCTTCCTGACTTCAGAGGAGGCTTTTCTAACTTCACAGACTAATGTGAAGAACTCTCTGTCCTGGGCATCTGAGCCTGAATTTCCTCTTACGTCATGTACTTTTTTTGCATTACTCAGCCATTCATACATCTATTCATTATATCCTTCCCAAACTTGAACTGCATTTTACCTTAGAGATTTATGAGATCTAACTAAAGTCTTTATTTTTAAATGCCTTTTGATATATCTGTATTGCCTTAGGGTTATAACTTCTATGTTATTTTTTTTTCTTTTCATTTTAATCAAGGCTGTCCAGTATAGCAAAATACACATCCCAGACACTGTAGGGCTTGGAGTGAAAATAAACAAATTTCATTTCTGCCATAGTCTTAACTGGCTGTGTCACTGTGGCAAGTAACATAGCTTTCCTAAACCTGTGTCCTCATCTTTAAAAATGGAAATTCTCACCTAATGGAATTGTTATAAGTATTCAAAGGATTAAACTATACGACAGTGCTTTGAAATGACAAAATGCTTCCAAGGTTTACTTATGATGTGATATTATGGACTGGTGGGAGAGTAGTAGATACCAAAGTTAGCAACTTACATAACAAAGATGATACTTGACTGACTTTCTGTATCATGGCCTAAATGATAATTGTTGATAGTTTCTACCTGAACAGATAATTCCCTGCCCCTGTAGAGCTTATAGTCTAGTAGAAATAGACTAGTGGAAAGCATGTTTATACATGATAATTTCAGAATTGGTAAGTGTTTTTACCAAAAAAAAAGATGGATTCCAGAATGGCAGTGTCTGTTGGGTAGAGAGGTATGGGGAACAGGGTTTACTTTAAATAGGGTAATTAGAGAAGAGTTTTCTGATAAGAGGACTTCTGAGTTAAAACCTGGTGATGTAATACAAGAAATCAGATGTAAAAGAGGTTTATGTTAGGCTGAGGAAGGAAGGTCTTGGAATGTTTTAGAAACATGAAGAAAGGCATTTGGGGAGTAGAGCAGGTGTCCTCTTCTGTTTGGACTGTTATAACAGAATGTCATAGACTGGGTGATTTACAAATAGAAATTTATTTCTCACAGTTCTGGAGGCTGGGAAGTCCAAGATCAAGGCACTGGCAGACTCAGTATCTGGGGAGGGCCCACTACCTGGTCCATAGACGGCATCTTCCCACTGTGTCCTCATATGGTAGAAAGGGCAAGGGAACTCTCTGAGGTTTCCTTTAAAATGGCACAAATTCCATTCATGAGGGCTCTACCCTCATGACCTAATCACCACCCAAAGGACCCACCTCTAAATACCATCACACTGGGGGAGTAGGTTTCAACATATGAATTTTGGAAGGGACATAGTTTTAGTA
>NW_024070187.1:90278876-90394181 GCF_014754425.2 Oryx dammah
GAAGCAAATTAGCAGCAGCAGCAGCAGCAGTAGGCAAGAGAGTAGTGTGACATCAAAACGCAAAGGAGTCAGGGGTCAGATCAAAGAGGACCTTGTAAGTTACAGAAAGGACCTTGGATGGAATTTAAATGTGGGGCCTGAAGAGATGGTCTATCACACCCTGATTCTGTCTCTACTTATGGTGGGATGGGCCAATTGCATTTAATTAAACTCCAGGTGATTTTTTGTGCCAATTCCTTTTTTCCCTTCCATTTATTTATTTTTGGCTGCACTGGGTCTTGGTTGCTTTGCACAGGCTTTCTCTAGGTGTGGCAAGCAGGGGCTACTCTTCGTTGTGTTGCTCCAGCTTCTCATTGTCCTGTCGTGGAGCACAGGCTGTAGGTGAGAGGAGAGAGAGATGCAAGCAGAGGTCAGACTGATGGAGGGCACAAGCCAAGGAATGCAGGTGACCTTGAGAAGTTGGAAAAAAGCAAGGAAGCATCTCTCCTCTGGAGCTTCTAAAGAGAGCATGGCACTGCTGAAATCTTATTTTACTCCAGTAAAACCCACCTGAGCTTGGACCTCCTGTACTGTTAGATGAGACATTTCTGTTGTTTGAAGCCACCAATTCCAGGGTACTTTGTTACAAGCAGCAATAAGAAACTAAGTCATCTAGCCCACTGTTCTTCTCAGAAACATAGAGGATAAAACCATAACACTGAAAGGGACAGTGAGAGGAAAGAGGCCACAAAGGGTGAAAACTGGTGGAGGAAAGATGACAGTTTGACCCCAGGCGGGTCGATGAAAACACCTACATTTGAATCACCATCAGTTTTGAGTTTCAAACTGGTAGAGTGCTGATTTTCTGGGAGGTTTTAAGTTCATGCCACTGCAACTTGGTAAAGAGACCTGATTATAAGCTCAGTAGCACAACAGATGGTCTTTCGTGGAGGAGTGTCCACCAAGTGGCCTTAACCCTCACCTGTTCTTGGCTCCTGGAAACCTGGTTTAGACAGATCCTAAACTCTAAAGATCTCAACATTTTAAGAAGATCTCAAAACACAAGCTAGTTAAGTGAAATAAGCATTCTTCAGGTTAGTTGGACTAAGTGCCTAGCACTTTGGGTATTTAATTATATCCTGAGTTACACGTTTGCTGGAAGGTAAGAAGAAGGATTGAACTCCTACGACTAATGGACTTACTCTTTTCCTTTGAGAAGTTAAATTTTTTATGAAGAAAGTTGTATAGGTATAATTTAAGCTTTTATCATCTTGTGTGCCATCCTCTGAGAAGTTAACATTTTTCAGGGTTTGTTTCATGGAAATTGGGAAATGAGCTATTGGAATTCAGACCTGGGATCTTACTAGATACTTGAAAGAAATATACATGTTGAGTGTTGAGATAAAACCTTAAAAGAGTAGGAGAGTGAGTGAACTTTTGGGAATGGGAAAGCAGAAAATACCTGATGCTTTCTTCTTACTCCTTGATTTTCTTTTTTCATATTTTCACTTTGGAGTAATTACTGATGAGCAGCAGGTCAGAAAAAGGCAACCATTGACCTTGGTATAAGCAGCTGCTGTTGCTAAGTCACTTCAGTCATGTCTGACTCTGTGCGACCCCATAGACAGCAGCCCACCAGGCTCCCCCATCCCTGGGATTCTCCAGGCAAGAACTCTGGAGTGGGTTGCCATTTCCTTCTCCAATGCATGACAGTGAAAAGTGAAAGTGAAGTCGCTCAGTCGTGTCCGACTCTTAGCGACCCCATGGACTGCAGCCCACCAGGCTCCTCCGTCCATGGGATTTTCCAGGCAAGAGCACTGGGGTGGGGTGCATTGCCTTCCCCCATCATGTTTTCACTAATACGGTATTTATTGAGTGCCTAAAATGTGACACGATCAAGGAAACCAGAGCAAACAAGGTCCCTGTACCTCAAGAGGGAATGTGTTGTCTGGTTACTTTCATGTCACTTGCAGCTAACCCAGGTGTCACCACTCACATTCCCTCAGCCTTTCATTGCCCCCGCACAAAGGCTGGACTTCCCTCTGTTGAAGCTACAAGGTGGCTCAGATGGTAAAGAATCTGCCTGCTATGTGGGGGGACCTGGTTCAATCCCTGGGTCGGGAAGATCCCCTGGAGAAGGGAATGGCTGCCACTTTAGTGTTCTTGCCTGGAGAATTCCATGGGCAGAGGAGCCTGGCAGGTTACAGTCCATGGGATTGCGATGAGTCGGACATGACCGAGCGACTAACACTTTCCTACCGTCAGCACCTTGATTCCTTTGCCTGTGGACTTTCCTTTACCTCCTCCTTTGGTTAATGACTCTGGGAGCAACTCTCAACCCATGACTGAGTGAAGATGAACAGCTCAGCTTTTTCATCTCTTGAATGAGGTAAGAGGGAGGTGATGTTTCCACTGGAGTTGCCCAAGGTGATGGCTGGCTTGAAAATGGGACTGCTTTCCTTCTCTTATCTCTTTTGCCCATTTTCTCTCTGAGCTTTCTTTACTTCCCATAGAAACTCTTTGCTTTTGAATTCTTTTGTTTTTAATTTTATTTTTTATTTATTTTTGTTTCTTGGCCATGCCGCATGGCATGTGGGATCTTAGTTCCCCCACCAGGGATAGAAACTGTGCCCCCTGCATTGGAAGAGTCCTAACCACTGGACCACCAGGGAAGCCCCTCATTTGAGTTCTTGTTTCAGAGTCTGCTATTGGGGAAACCTAAACTAAAATAACCACTGTTTAGGAAATGCTTACTAATGTGAAAGCCAGAACTTAAAATCTAATGTAAATCTCTTTCCACTTTGCTCTGGAATTCAAGCAGGAGGAATCTCATACTTCCTTAGACGTAATATTTTCTTGGGTGCTAAGGAAAGGAGAAATTCATTCCTAGATGTTATGTTTTGCAAGTCTCCCTTTCATCTTCTGCCTGCTCCCCATGGGCCTGCCTTTCTCATTTTTCTCCATTGAATGGGTTGGTGAGCCTCTCTGTTTTCATCCTGGCTTCTATTTTCTGTATCAATCAAGCCGCAAGAGACTTTCCCCTCCTCTCTGAGAGGAAGATCCAGTCTGTCTTTTGTTCCATAGGTCCTTTTATTCTTCAGGTTCTATAGGTGAGTGGTTAAAGAAAATGTGGTTCTTGAGCAGAACAGACAGAGAAAATTAGATCTGATTTTTGTCTCTGAGCATAGTTTCTTTTCTAGAAGGTTAGTTATGTTGCTTCTTTTCTTTCTCAATTCATTCTATACACACAGCACAAGAAGCAAGGTGAACAACATACTATTTTTCAGTCCAGAATATTTGACAGTATAATCTGTCAGTGGTATGAAGTTTGGCTCCTAAGCAAGCAATAAAATATAATTTCCAACCCACCCCAACCGCAAAATATCAGAATAACTTTTCAACACTGAGATGTAGTTTCCTGGTGTAACTTGTACCACTGCCAAATTCAGTACCAGAAGCTGCTTTTCTTTTGGAGCTGTGACTCACTAGGTTGTCCATTCCCAATTTCCTTGTTTTTTGCTTGAGTTCACTGAAGACTGACAGACAGTAGCTCCATGTGACAGCCATTAATCTGCCTTAAACCTCAACTTACTCTTGAATGGATAGAATAATGAATGCATTTTATGTCATATAATTCATGTTGTCAGCTATATGAAATTGGCAGTTCAAGATCAACTAAATATGCTTTCAGTCTTCTTTCCTCTGCGTTCCTATTTGAATATAATAATGCAAAAGGCATTGTTACTTCCTTCAGCTAAAGTACTTTTATAGTAGTCTGAACTCTGAGTAAGAGAGCAATAAATACATCATCTATCAAAAAAAAAAAGCGAGAGAGAAGGTAAGGAAGATATGTATTTCCTTCTTTGTAGTAGTGGAAATTAGCAAGCATTTTAAAAAGTTGTGTTTGTGTGTGTGTGCGTGTGTGCACACAGGGAGGGTCTTTTCATCATAATGAAGGAGGTCTTGGCAAGTCAGTGTTCATTCTAACCCCATGGCATTGATTGCTGAGCACATGCATGCCCACTCTAGCTCCAGGGAGCCTTGGAATAGAAAACAGATTCAGAAAGTAGTACAGAAGAAAATCGACTCCCAACCTTCCATCTCTCATGCAGGGGAAAAGATGCATTCTTCTTAGAATTCCTTGGTTTGTCCTGTTTATGCTGTCATTTCATAGAGGTTAAATATATACCTTTTCATTTATTCCTGGTAGGAATGTAAAATGGTTCCGTCACTTTGGGAAAACAGATGGCAGGTTCTTAAAATGTTAAACATGGAGTTACTGTATCACCCAAAGATTAGATGGCTAAGTATTGGCTTGGCCAAAAAGTTCGTTTGAGTTTTCCCGTAAGCTGTTATGGAAAAACCCAAACTTCTTGGCCAACCCAGTACATACCCAGGAGAAATGAAAACATATGTCAATACAAAGACATACTCAGGGACTTCCCATTCTGCAACTGAAAAGATTCTACATGTCGCAACGAAGACCTGGCATGCAAATAAATAAAAATAAAATATAGTTTTGAAAAATGACATACTCAGATGTTCATAGCTGCATTGTTTGCAATAGCTGTTAAGTGGAAAAAATCCAAATGCCCATGAACTGGATAAACAAAACGTGGTATCGCTATATGATAAAATATTGTTTAGCAATAAAAAAGGACTGAATATTGATACATGTTACAACTGGATTAACCTCAAAAATATTAGGCCCAGTTAAAGAAGCCAGGCACAATAAAGCACATATTATATAATTCCATTTATGTGAGACATCCAGAAGAGGGAGATCTATAGAGACCGAAAGGAGATTAATGAGTGCCTAACCTAGGGGTGGAAATGGAGAGTAATTATAAATGGTATAAAGTTTCTTTTTGAGATGATTAAATGTTCTGAAAGTAGATGGCAGTGATGGGTGTACAACTTTGAGTTAAAAATCATTGAATTGTAAAGAAAAAAAAATCTCACTTCTATTCTGGTTATAGAAAGGAAAAGAAATAAAAAAGGAGAAAGAATAAAGAAGAATCACAAAATAGATATTACCATGTTGAGCACTCAGTATTAATTTGATTAACATATTTAAAGTAGTAGAGGAAGACAACCAAATGAAGCTTTAACAAAAACACGGCAGTGCCCGAATTATTTAGGGAGTCAGGACAATCTAAAAAGTTGTTCTTGAGACAGCTTAGGAAATGAGATCTAACATGGCATGTTCAGAGAACCTAGGCTGTGGATTCTAGAATCTTCTCCAAAGGAAGAGTGCCCTTCCTTGTAGTCAGATATCAGGATCTTAAATCTCTAATTCATTGGTTCACCACGGAAAATGAAAATATATGTTTATAAAAAGACTTGCACAGGAATGTTTGTAGCAGTTGTATTCCAAACTAGGAGCAATCTAAATATGTACCAATAGGAAATGGGTAAAGAAATATGGCACATCCACACAATGGAATTCGCTCAACCATAAAAAGCAATAAACTACAGGTATGTGCAACAACATAAATCAACTACAGAAACACTGTGTTGAATGAAAGAAGGTAGAGCACAGGCGAGTGCATACTGAGTTATTCCACGTCCAGGAATATTTAAAACAGGCAAAACTAAATGGTTGGGGACTGACTGAAGCACAAAGCATCTCTCTGGGTGATTGAAACATTTATATCTTAATAGTAGTGTGGGTTATCCGTAGGTATTTGCCAAAACTCATTGAACTGGATCCTGAAGATCTGTGCATTTTATATCATATAAAATTATACCTTAAAGTGAGATACTTTGAAGTATGAGGCAGGAACAAATTGACTGGGCAATGACACCATGGAACAAAATAGAAAATTTAGAAATGGGTTCACTACATAAAAAAAGAATTAGTATATGATGAGAGAGAAACTTTAAATCAGCAGGAGCAAGAAGGGAGGGGAGGATTATTTAATAATAATATTGCGAGCAGGAAAGATAAAAACTGGCTCCACTTCATTTGTAACACCAAAATAAAACCTAGTGAATTAAAAATGTACATGCAAAATAATGAGATAAGTTTCTCCACATCCTTGCCAAGACTTGCTACTTTTCTTCTTCTCCTTCTCTCCTCCTCATCCTTTTAAAAAACAGCTCACCTAACTGAGGTGAAGTGGTGTCTCATGGTGGATTTGATTCCCTTCCTTAATGATTTGTGATGTTGAATATTTTTTTCATGAGCTTGTTAGCCATCTATATATCTTCTTTGGAGAAATGTCTCTTCAACTTCTTTGCATTTTTAAATTAGGTTGTTTTGCTGTTGTTCTTCCATAGTTCTTTATGGACTATACAGTTCATGGAATTCTCCAGGCCAGAATACTGGAGTGGGTTCGGTTCAGTTCAGTTCAGTTGCTCAGTCATGTCCGACTCTTTGTGACCCCATGAATCACAGTACGCCAGGCCTCCCTGTCTATCACCAACTCCCGGAGTTCACCCAAACCCATGTATATCGAGTCGGTGATGCCATCCAGACATCTCATCCTCTGTTGTCCCCTTCTCCTCCTGCCCCCAATCCCTCCCAGCATCAGCGTCTTTTCAGATGAGTCAGTTCTTCACATCAGGTGGCCAAAGTATTGGAGTTTCAGCCTCAGCATCAGTCCTTCCAATGAGCACCCAAGACTGGTCTCCTTTAGGATGGACTGGTTGGATCGCCTTGCAGTCCAAGGGACTCTCAAGAGTCTCCTCCAGCACCACAGTTCAAAACCATCAATTCTTCAGTGCTCAGCTTTCTTCACAGTCCAACTCTCACATCCATACATAACCACTGGAAAAACCATAGTCTTGACTAGACAGACCTTAGCCTTTCCCTTCTCCAGGGGATCTTCCCAACCCAGGGATCGAACCCAGGTGTTCCACATTGCAGGAGGATTCTCTACCAGCTGAGCCACCAGGGAAGCCCAAGAATACTGGAGTAGGTAGCCTATCCCTTCTCCAGCGAATCTTCCCAACCCAGGAATCGAACCAGGGTCTCCTGCATTGCAGGTGGATTCTTTACCAGCTAAGCTACCAGGGAAGTCCTTATATATTCTGAATACTAATCCCTTATCAGCTGTATGATTTGCAAATATTTTCTCCCATTCTGTGGATTGTCTTTTTACCAGGTTGATAGTGTCTTTTGATGAACAAAAGTTTTTAATTTTGATGAAGCACACAATTTTTTCTTTTGTTTCCTACACTTCAGGTGTTCTAAGAAATCATGACCAAAGTTAATGTTATGAGGCTTTTCCTTTGTATCTTTTAAGAGTTTTATAGTTTTAGCTCTTATATTTATTTGATTCATTTTGAGTTAACTTCTGTGTGTAGTGTAAAGTAAAGGCCCAACTTCATTCTTTTGCATGTGAATATTCAGCTTTTCCAATACTGTATCTTGAAAAGACTGTCTTTTGAATATTGAATGGTCTTAGACCCTTGCAGAAAATCATTTGGCTGTATTTGTAGTCTATTTCTAGGCTGTTTATTCTATTCCACTGGTCTATATGTTTGTCTGTATGCCAGGACAACATTATTTTGATTACTATAGTTTTTTAATAAGTTTTGAAATCTAGAAGTATGAGATCTATAATTTTGTTCTTTTTTTTTAAAAAAAGATTTTTTTGGCCATTTGGTATCCCCTGAGATTACATATAAATTTTAGGTCGGACTTTTCTGCAAAAATTTCATTGGATTTTGATAGAGATTGCATTGAATGTATCAATCTCTTCAGGTAGTATTGACATTTTAACAAGACTAAGTCTTTCAGTAGACAAACATGGGCTGTTTTTCTATTTATTTATGTCTTTGTTAATCTTTCAGTAATGTTTTACAGGTTTCAGTGATAGTCTTTAGCCCCCTTGGTTAAGTTTATTCCTAAGGAATTTTTCTTTTTGATGTTGTTGTAACTGGAATTGTTTTCTTAATTTCCTTTTTGGGTTGTTCATTCTTAGGTTTAGAAACACAGCTAATTTTTGTATGTTAATTTTTTATCCTGTAGTTTTGAAGAATTTATTAATTCTGTGTGTGTGTGCGTGTGTGTGTGTGTGTGTGTGTGTGACTTTTGGGGTTCTCTACATCTAAGGTAAGGTCAAATAGAGATAATTTTGTTTCTTCGTTTCCAGTTTGTATGTTTTTTATTCCTTTTCCTTGCCTACTTGCTCTGGCTAAAACTTCCAATGTTATGCTGAACAGAAGTAGTGAAAATTGGTGTCTTTTTTTAAAAAAAAAGTGTGCTGCCATTCATGGGATCGCAAAGAGTGGGACACCGCTGAGCGACTGAACGGAACTGAGGTCTTCGTTGTGGTGTGTGGGCTTCTCCTTGTGGCGGCTTCCCTTGTTGCAGAGCATGGGCTCTAGACATGCAGACTTCAGTAGTTGTGGCACACGGGCTTAGTTGCCCTGCGGCACGTGGGATCTTCCTGACCAGGGATGGAACCCATGTCCCCTCCATTGGCAGGTGGATTCTTAGCCACCAGTCCACCAGGGAAGTCCCGAAAATGGGTGTCTTTGTCTTATTGCTGATCTTAGAGAAAAAGCTTTCAGGCTTTCACCATTGAGTGCGACATTAGTTATGAGTTTTTCAAATATGGCCTTTATTATGTCATGCTGCTGCTGCTAAGTCGCATCAGTTGTGTCTGACTCTAGGCAACCGCATAGATGGCAGCCCAACAGGCTCCTCTGTCCCTGGGATTCTTCAGGCAAGAATACTAGAGTGGGTTGCCATTTCCTTCTCCAATCATGAAAGTTAAAAGTGAAAGTGAAGTCACTCAGTCATGTCCAACTCTTAGCGATCCCATGGACTGCAGCCTACTGGGCTCCTCCATCCATGGGATTTCATATTTTAAAATAAAATATAGATAAATATTTATATAATTTGGAGGAAGGAAAGCATGATAGAAAAGGCAAATACTATAAGGGAAAGAAAAGATAATGTGTTTGATTTGAAAATATTTATATGGCAAAAGATCCATAAACTAAAATGATATGATAAATGATATGATACAGGTAGGATTCTTAATATAAAAGAGCTATTACATATAAATAAGGAAAAAATCCATACAAAAGCTAAACTGGCAAGGGACATGAACATGCAATTCCTAAAAAAAGAACAACAGAGAGTTGTGGCATATTTAGGAAAAACATTTATTCTCCTTAGCATTTAAAGAAATAAAATTTTTAATGAGATAGAATTTTTGAAAATTGAAGTATAGTTGAGTCACAATATTATATTAGTTTCAGGCATACAAAATAGTAATTCAGTATTTTTATAGATTATACAAAGTTATTATATTGACTATATTCTCTGTGCTATACATTACAAACTTGTAACTTATTTATTTTATACCTGGTAGTTTGCATAAATTGTCTTTACCATTTTGCTCCCTTCCCCCACCCTATTCCCTTCTGTTAACCACTAGTTTGTCCGCTACATCTGTGAGTTTGTTTCTATTTTGTTGTATTTGTTCATTTGTTTTACTTTTTAGATTCCACATAAATGTGAAAATATACAGTATTTGTCTTCTTCTGTCTGACTTATTTCACTAAGAACTTTTTTTTTTTAACCTCTAATTCTGAAGAAAGATGAGAGAGAGTAGTAATTTCACACATATCCATGGGAATACAAATTGGTTCAGACTATCTGAGACGTCAGGGAAGCCCTTTCGGGAGAGCACCAAGGGCTAACTCTGAAAAATGTGCATCCTTGGCAATTATATAACTCTGGGTTTATCCTAAAGACAAAATCATCCAAGATGTACGTTCAAGGATGTTCACTGATATATTATGTAAGAGAGCAAAAAAAGAGGACTAACCTAAATGTCTAACAACCGTGGGGCCACTAGAAATGATGATTCAGATGTAGTGTGTATACCCACCCACCCACACACACATATGGTCATCCCTCAGTATTTAAGCCCTTCCCTAGTGGCTCGGATGGTAAAGCGTCTGCCTACAATGCAGGAGACCCAGGTTCGATCCCTGGGTTGGGAAGATCCCCTGGAGAAGGAAATGGCAACCCACTCCAGTACTCTTGCCTGGAAAATCCCATGGACGGAGGAGCATGGTGGGCTACAGTCCATGGGGTCGCAAAGAGTCAGACACGACTGAGTGACTTCAATTCACTTCACTTCAGTATTTAAGGGAGAACTGGTTCCAGCACCTTTTCTTGGAATCTTTGGAAGCTCAAGTCCCTTATATTTACATATAACCTAAGCACATCCTCTTGTATACTTTAAATTATCTCCAGATTAATCATAATGCCTAATACAATGTACATGAGGTGTGAATAGTTATGTGTGCTGTGTGCTAAGTTGCTTCAGTTGTGTCTGACTCTGTGCAGCCAAATGGACTGTAGCCTGCCAAGCTTCTCTGTCCATGGGATTCTCCAGGCTAGAATACTAGAGCAGATTGCTATGTCCTCCTCCAGGGGATCTCCCCAATCTAGGGATTGAACCTGCGTCTCTGATGTCTCTTGCAATGGCAGGCGAGTTCTTTACCACCAGTGCCACCTGGGAAGCCCTGTGAATAGTTATAAGTACAATGTAAATGCTATTCAAATAGTTGCCAGCATGCAGCAAATTCAAGTTTTGCTTTTTGGAACTTTCTGGAATCTTTTTTTCAAAGATTTTGGATCCATGATTGGTTCAACCTGCATATATGAAAGGTTAACTTTACCTGTAAATCTACTGATCTAAGCACGTGTACTGAGTGAGAAGCAAATTGCTAAATAATACACCGAGTACTACCTGAGTTTTATTTATTTGTTTTTAACAAAATTTGGGAGGCTAGTTATACAAAAGTATTAAAAATGGTTGTGTCTAGATAATAGTATTTTAAGTGATTTACATTTTCCTCTTTTTTCATTTCTTTCTCTAGATTTCTACGATAAACATGTAGTCTTGATGTAGTAATTTTTTTTTACTTAAAATGATGACTTTTTACTATGGTAAAATATGCGACACATATATTTACCATTGTAACCATTTTTCAAGTGTATAACTCAGGGGTGTTAAGTGCATTCATATGTTCTTCAACCATCACCACTGTCCATCCTCAGAACTTTTCATCTTCCCAAACTGAAATTATACCCATTAAGTAATAACTTCCCATTACTACTGCCCCATCAGTGCAGGAGCATTCTATATTCAATCATATTTATCTCTCTCTCCCCTTCCCAACTACACATATACTTAAAAACAAAAACAATTTTATTGAGATATAACTCACACATGAAATAAATCTCCCATCACACACACTTCTGAAGTGCATTTTAGCCTTCCTTGTCTTTCTGGTTTAATTGGGAACATTTTAACCATGCATGCAGGACAGTGTTGGAAGTGAATGCTCTTGAATTGCTTTGGAAGAAACTGTAGAGGAAAAAAATATAAGTGAATTTTACCTGCCAGAATCCTGTGCTCTGTGTTTGGAAAGAGCCTCTGGGTACTTTCAAAAACTATTCAAACTGGTTTTAGGCCCAGCTCCCCTTGGAAAGCTGAGATAAACTCAAGAGCAGGAATCTATTAATAGGTCAACAGCAGGAGTAGAAGGGGGGTTTGGAGGAGTCTGAGGCAGCTGCGTCTCATTTGGGACTTGAAAATTGGCTTTTCTTTTATTCTTTTATAGAATCTAGGAAGAGAAGGGATGTTTCCTCCTGCACATTTGATTATTATAACAGGCCAAGATCTCTTTGAACATAACCAGTAAAGAAAAGACGCCTCCGTGGCCATAGAACTGGGTAAAATAGTAACATAATCTCTGGTTTGTAGTTTGAATCCTATTAATGTTAATGGTGTAGAATTGTACAGTGAGAATGCGCTGGGAGTTTTTAAAGCTCGATTTTTCAAAGGCTGCATTCCTCATTAGACCTTCTCCATTAAAGCATGCTTGAATGATGCTACACAGCCGAATAGTTGGGATTTTTTTCCACTCTTGTCATAGTCTGAAGACAAAGGATTCTTCCGCTTGCCCAAGTTCCTGCGAGCCTAGGTTGAGCGGCTGTGACAGCGTGGCAGCAGGGAGCTTTTTATGCAGGCTTGGGTTTGCCGTCAGGCCTCATTCACTAGACAGGATCAAGCTGGAGCAGTGGATGGAGGGAAAAAAAATCAATGGGGGAAAATCTCACGCAGCCAGATATGGTGCCATGATCCACTCTTCCCTTTCACTGATGCTGAGTCATGGTGCCATCCAGGCCGTGGCACAGAAAACTCTAAAATCTCCTACCTGCATTGTGTCTTCTCTGTGCTTTGGCTAAAGTGATGTCCAGACAGTTTAACAAACGCTAGCGTTAGGGTCTCAGCTTTCCTGACTACTCCTGTGAGTGGAATTAAGAGTGGTGGAAAGGAGCTGGGGGCCCTGTAGCGGATACCCACATTCCTCCTCATGGTCTCACAGCCTAGCTTGTCCTCAGTGTCTCCTGGCTTCAATTTCCTTATCTGTAAAGCATGGATAATATACTTACTCCTTGTAATTCACAAGGTTTCTGTGAGGATCAAAGAGGGTTAACTCGTATGTTTGTTAGCAAATGGAGGCATACGTTTAATTCATTATCATTGGGATTTTGATACTTGAGTTAGAAGTTGTGTGTATAATTCTTCTGGATTATGTGTGCATGAATTTCAGCCATTACCAAAAGTTTTTTAATATTACCCAAGGATAAGTGTGGTGTGTATGTGTGTGTGCTCAGTCGTGTCTGACTCTTTGTGACCCCATGGACCATGGCCCGCCAGGCTCCTTTGTCCATGGAATTTTCCAGGCAAGAATACTGGGTCGCCATTTCCTTCTCTAGGAGATTTTCTCAACTGAGCGATCCAACCCACATCTCTTGTGTCTCCAGCATGGCAGACGGACTTTTTACTATTAGCACCACCTAGGAATCCCCAGAAAAGTGTTAAGGGCTAGATAAATTTAAAAGTGACTTTAGGCATAAGATATAAAATGTAAATATCATTACTTTTAACTAGTTCATTGAAATAGAGTTTGGGGGAAGGAAGGAGAAAGAGAGGGTCAAATAAAAACCCCCTCCTTCACAACAAAACAAAACAAAGCAGGAATCATCAAAAGAGGGAAAGACAGTGAGGAGTAGGGAGTGAAAACACAGATGCGCTAAGGCACCAAAACGGACACACAGGAAAGACACTGTCGCCCTTGACTTGTGACCTTATGTCTCTTTCTATTGAAGGTTTTAAAAACCATATTACATCTTTGCACCAGAAGCAACATATTAGTTTGCTAGGGCTGCCATAACAAAATGCCACACACAGACTGGATGGCTTGAACAATTGAATTTTTTCTTCCAGTTCTGGAGACAAGAAGTCTAACATCAAGGTGGTGGCAGATTGGGTTCCTACGAGGCCTCCTTCGTCCTTGGTTTGCAGATGGTGGTCTTCTCACTGTGTCCTCAGGTGGTCTTGCATGTGTGTGTGTGTGTGTGTGTGTGTGTGCACATCCCTGGTGTCTCTTTCTGTGTCCAAATTTCCTCTCCTTATAAGGCATCGGTCATATTGTACTGGGGGCATCCTCAGTGGCTCAATGGTAAAGAATCTGCTTGCAATGCAGGAGACACAAGTTTGATCCTTGGATTGGGAAGATCCTCTGAGGAGGACTTCGCAACCCACTCCAATATTCTTACCTAGAGAATCTCATGGACAGCGGAGCCTGGTGGGCTATAGTCCATGGGGTCTTAAAGAGTAAGATATGACTGAAACGACCGAGCACGCACACACACAAGCACGCATATTGGGTTAAGTGAAAGTGAAAGTGAAGTCACTCAGTCATGTCTGACTGTGACTCCATGGAGAGTGTAGCCTACCAGGCTCCTCCATCCATGGGATTTTCCAGACAAGAATACTGGAGTGGGTTGCCATTTCCTTCTCCAATCCAATATTGGATTAGGACCCATTCTAACAACTCATTTTAACTTAATCACCTCTTTAAAGATTCTATGTTCAAATATGGTCATACTCTGAAGTACTAGGAGTTAGAGCTTCACTATGAATGGGGGTCAGTACAATTCAGCCCATAACATAGACAATATGTTGTCTATGTTGCATCATAGACAATAAGAATTAGTTAAAGGACCAGAATTTACTCCAGAATCATAGAAGGGGGCCAAAAGGAGTTGTGAAACCAGTGGTAAAATTTGTTTGAATATCTCCTGTGATACTTATATCAATTATACAAAAGATATCTGAGTTTATGGAGAAACTCAGACTTCCGTGGATAAATAATTGTTTGGTTTAAGCATTTGGTCCAGAATTTTTGATTTGGGAAGTGGGATTGGAGTGTCAGATAGGGAACTAGAATCTACCCTGGTTATGTCAGCAGAGAAAATTTAATACAGGGAAAAACGTGAAGAGATTTACTACTCTCTGCTCCTGAGGAGCAATTTAACATGGGATCATTCATGAGGGAGTCACATGTGATGTTCATGGGATGTTCTGTGGGATGTCAAGATGGTCAAGACTTCTGGGGACTGTGAGAGATGATGTGGCACACAGCAGAAGGGTTGACATAGCTTGAGGCAAGACAGTGAGTGCATACTCTTGTCTCAGTAGAAAGAATTAGTAGAAAGCAAGAGACTTTGATCCTTGATAACTGTTTGAAGGGAAAAAATTAGACCAAGAGCCATGTACCAGATGCCAGATACTTGTGTTAATTTGCTCAAGTGAAGTTACCATGTCAGGAACAGCCATGACAATCAGCATTGCCTGATAGAGTTTAAAATAATCTATAAGCATTATCCAGCGTGAGTACATCTTCTGCATAGGCCAAACAGGAAAGTTAAATGGAAATGTTAGGAATTGCCATACCTGCTTCTTTTAAGTCTCTGATCTTGGCATTAATCTTGGCAACGGGTAGGAAGTCCTATAAGGTAGATTTGAGCTCAAACCTCAAGTATCACCTGACTACTATAGGTCTTCTCTTTGAATACTGATCTCCAGTGGTGTTTTGGGTCTTCAGGAATTAGCCTCCATTCAGAACTAGTATCTAGAACATTTCAAAGATCTGTAGATTCTTTAATTTCCCTTGATAAAAGGCCAAGACTGTACTTAAATCTTATTAGCAGAGTTGATCCACATCACTTGCTTATGCAAACTAGTATGTGTATATATACTAGCTGATGCCTGTTGTTTGATGCCTGCTATGACAGTTGATCTCTGCTCTGGGGGCTCCCCATCAGACCCTCTCAGAATTGCACTGCAGGCTGAAGCACCTCCTACTCAGTCACCTTCCTTCCGTTTCTTTCACAGGGGTCAGACCTGTACTGTGGTCAGAAGCCTCTCCCCTCCTACTCCTGACCCTTCTCCCCTTTATCTTCCATAGATGTTTGCCCCAGTGTGTGTCTATCACACCTTGTTCCACTTTGGTTTCTCAGAGGATCTGAGCTGACACAGAAATCAACTAATCATGCAAAATAGCCTGAAGTCCATTGAATATTAGATTGTTGACAAGTATAAGACTCCTGGGCTTTGGTGAGCATAATTTTAGTTTTTCTTAATAACTGAAAAATTTTTTAAATAATTAAATATATCATATATTAAAAAGCCTGAATAAAGTTGGTTTCTTTCTTCTAGAAAAACATCTATTCCTTAGGTAAGAAAATGTTGCTTTTGGAAATAAATTTTTAGAGTGGATCCAGAGAAGAGATTGAATTCAGAGAAGAGATTAGGAGCAGAAACTGGGAACCTGGGTAGCATCTGCCTGTCTCTGCTGTGTGTTTTGCTTTCTATTTTATATCAAAAAGTATTAACCTAAGATCTAACTTGTCAAAAATGAAAAATGTGGGATTCATGTGGTACTCTCAAAAAGCTCCTTGAAAAACATTTTTTCCTTCTGTCAAAGATCAGCTAAAGTTGAATTTGGCATTGTTTGGCCTCTGTCACCCCTGCATTCAGGTCAGACTCTTGTCTGACCTAAGTGAGGCGGTGATGGACAGGTCTGTAGAGGGTATTATCACAGCCTAATCAGATAAACTGAAAGTAAAATTGTTTTTCTCTCATGGTCTGGCCTAACTTGCTCTGTGAATTTTCAGGGCACGGTACAATTGATTGTGAGGAATGAGACAGAGATTTTGGTCACAGCAGCAGTTCTGGGAACCAACTGTCGTCCGCCTAGTAGACTGACTTCCTCAGCAACAGGGCAGCCTAAGCACCATGAAACCTGAAATATTTTTTTTACCTAATGCATAAAAGCGGGCCCTATTGTTTCCTGGATGCATTAGGCTTTCAGTCGAGGATAATGACACATTTAATCTTGTGCTGTGCTAAGTTGCTTCAGATGTGTCTGACTCTGTGACCCTATGGACTGTAGCCCGCCAGGCTCCCCTGTCCATGGGATTCTCCAGGCAAGAATGCTGGAGTGGATTGCCATGCCCTCCTCTAGGGGATCTTCCCCACCCAGGATCAAACCTGCATCTCTTATGTCTCCTGCACTGGTAGGTGGATTCTTTACCACGAGGGCCACCTGGGAAAGATCTAAAACATTCGTTTTGTAATAGTAACAATAAGTCCAAGTCTAGAATCAGCCTTGCAAAAAATAATTAAACTAAATAAAATGAATAGCAGCAACCAAAACTAAGTCCTAAAGGCACTAAAAGAATCTTTTTGTTTGCTTGCTTGTTTAATTATATATTTTAATAATAATAATAATAGACAAGTAAGAAATACCTATGTTTGGGGCTGTAGAGGCAATGGCAAATAGGCTTAAAGGAAAGTAAAATACTGTTAAAATAGTATTTTGCTTCTGTGCCAGGGGAGTAATAGAAGGAAATAATTATTTGTTGCAATTGTGCTTTGTGATACACACACACACACACACACACACTCAATTGCTCAGTCCTGTCCAACTCTTTGCGACCCCACAGGCTGTGTAGCCCACCAGGCTCCTCTGTCCGTGGGATTCTCCAGGCAAGAATACTGGAGTGGAGTGCTGTTTCCTACTTCAGGGGATCTTCCTGACCCAGGGATCAAACCCTTATCTCTTGCATCTCCTGCATTGGCAGGTGAATTCTTAAACCACTAGCACCACCTGGGAAGCCTATATATATTTATTAATATTTTGGCCAGCTAAGATTATTTATTTATATTTTTGATTGAAGTATAGCTGCCATACAATGTTATATGTCATAGGTGTACAATATAGTGATTCGGAATTTTAAAGATTGTATTCTGTGTGTAGTTATTATAAAATATTGGCTAAATTCCCCATGTTGTACAATATATCTTTGTAGCTTATTTCATACTTACCAATTTGAAGGAGCCTGGCATGCTACAGTCCATAGAGTCACAAGGAGTCAGACACGACTGAAGTGACTTAGAACATGTGCTCGCACAGTTTGTACCTCTTATTTCCCTACCCCTCTATTGCCCTTCTCCTCTTCCCTCTCCCTACTAGTAACCATAGTTTGTTCTCTATGAGTCTGCTTCTTTTATGTTGTATTCACTAGTTTGTTGTATTTTTTAGATTCCACATATAAATGATATCACACAGTATTTGTCTTTCTCTGTCTGACTTATTTCACTTAGCATAATGCCCTCTATCTGTGCTCCTGCAAATGGCAAAATTTTTACTTTTTTAATAGCTGAATAGTATTCCCTTGTGTATATAAACCACTTCTTTATCCATTCATCTGTTGATGGACACTTAAGTTGCTTCCATATCTTGGCAGTTGAAATAATACTGATATGAATATTGATAAATAACTTAACCTTCTACCTAAAGGAACTAGAGGAAGAAGAGCAACAGTTAGTAGAGGAAAGAAATCATAAACATCAGAGCAGAAATAGATGAAATAGAGACTAAAGAAAAGAATTAAAAAGATCAATGAAAATAAAAGCTGGTTCTTTGAGAAGATAAATAAAGTTTATAAAGCTTTAGCTGAACTCATCAAGAAAAAAAGAGAAAGGGTCCAAATCAATGAAATAAAAATGAAAAAGGAGACATCATGACCGACATCACAGAAATACAAAGGATCATAAGAGATTACTACGAACAACTCTATGCCAATAAAATGGCCAACCTAGAGGAAGTGGACAAATTCTTAGAAGTATTCTCCCAAGACTGAACCAGGAAGAAATAGAAAATATGAACAGATCAATTACCAGTAATGAAATTGAATCAGTAATTTTAAAGGTCCTAAGCCAACGCAGGAGATGTGTTCATTCCCTGGGTTGGGAAGATCCCTTGGAGAAGGAAGTGGTAACTCATTCCAGGATTCTTCCCTGGGAAACCCCATGGATAGAGGAGCCTGGAGGGCTACAGTCAAACAAAACTTAGCGACTAAATAACAACAATAAACAAAAGACAAGGACAGGATGTCTTCGTAGGTGACTTCTAGCATACATTTAGAGAAAAGTTAACACCTATCCTTCTCAACCTTTTTAAAAAAAAAAAAATCACAGGGGAAGGAACACTTCTCAGTTCATTCCATGAGACCAACATCACCTGCTAAGTTTCATCTGGTAAAATTCTTAAAAGATCTTGTTTAAACTTCACTCTTCATTGGCACACATAGATTTTAAAACATTTTTTAAAACAAAAATTTTAGCTTACTTGTGCTTCCCTGGTGGCTCAGAGGTTAAAGCGTCTGCCTGGAATGTGGGAGACCTGGGTTCGATCCCTGGGTCGGGAAGATCCTCTGGAGAAGGAAATGACAACCCACTCAGTACTCTTGCCTAGAGAATCCCACAGAGGGAGGAGCCTGGTAGGCTACAGTCCATGGGGTCACAAAGAGTCAGACACGACTGAGCAACTTCACTTCAGACTTAATGCTCAATATAAACTCATCTTTACAACACATCTATGCAGTAACTCCTATCATTAACCCCATTTTGCACTGAAGGAAAGAGATTTAGACTAAGTGATTTGACCCCAGACTTCAAGCTACCTATTGTACTGTGTCTCTCTGTCTACTTCATAGGGTTTCCATGAGAATCAAGTGAGTTTCTGTGTGTGAAAGCACTTTGAAAACCACAAAGCACCAGATACTTAAAAGCCAGTTTTTAAGAGATAGAAAATCTCATTCTCTTTATGGAACAATCCTTTTAATACAATACTTAGAAAGCAAGTTACTGTCCAAACTAAAATAAAATTAACCATGGATTAGAGGAACACTTTTGGATGACAAAGTAAGTGTTAAGAAAAACACAAAGATAAAAAGAAAAAATTGACATATAATCAAGATAAGTTGTAATTTAAAAAATGGCCTTTTTGAAGGAGTGAGAATTGTTTGCAGAGCTAAACAATGTGATTGCATTGCCACATTGTATAGAACAGTCTCTGGAACAGGTCTGACTTGCCCATAAGAGGATAACTGCATGGTCTAATAGATTGCTCCCACCTTCAGCAGCTACTGAAGCTCTTAGAAAATGTATCCCCACTTAACAAACGTGGCTGAAAATGCCAAGAAGCCTTTTGCTAAAGGATGTGTTCTCTAGGCCCGGACTGAATTCATTATTTTGTTAGAGCACTGCCACCAAGCCAACCATGGGCAATTTAGCATGCCACATTTCAAGCTGAATTTAATTGATCATAATATGTTCGCTTTTGTGTACCATAAATGAGAAAAATTTACCCTATGATCAGGTGACCACTGGTCAGGAATGCCATAAACAGAAAGTGTTAATTCTGCCGTAAACAGAAAGTCAAGTCTTGGTTGTCCACCTATGAAAAGCTGGTCCAAAAATTTGCCAAGGCTGTCAAGGTCCTATGTTGACAGGAAACAAGTCTAAAAAGCCTGTGTCTGTGCCTTTTTAGGGGCTTCCCAGGTGGCACAGTGGTAAAGAATCAGCCTGCCAATGCAGGAGATGCAAGAGATCCGGGTTCGATCGATGGGTCAGGAAGATCCTCTGAAGCAGGAAACGGCAACCCACTCCCAATATTCTTGCCTGGGAAATCCCTTGAACAGAGGAGCCTGGTGGGCTGCAATCCATGGGGTTGCAAGGAAGAAGTAAAAGAGTGTGCGTGTGTGTGTGTGCGTGTGTGTATGCTGCTTTGTTATGGAACATCACTTATCTTCAAACCAAAAAAAGAATGGGTAAATATCTTGATCAAAGAAAGCACATCTGAGTGACTGTTAATCTACTATGGGAATATTTTTTAAAACACACAGCTCTCAAGTTACCTTAAGATAGCTATCTGTTATAAGCACTAGCTCCTTCTCTCTTTATGGCCACATGCTTTCCCTTAAGTAGCAAATCTAAAAGTGGGGATCATTGGAATGTTATCCAAAGTTGGGGGCTTCCCTGGTGGCTCAGATGGTAAAGCATCTGCCTGCAATGCAGGAGACCTGGGTTCGATCCCTGGGTAGGGAAGATCGCCCAGAGAAGGGAATGGCAGCCCACTCCAGTATTCTTGCCTGGAGAATCCCATGGACAGAGGAGCCTGGTGGATTACAGCCCATGGGGTGCAAAGAGTTGGACATGACTGAGTGACTAACATTTTCACTTTTCACCCATAGTGCCTGATATCCCAGTCACAAAGTGACATGTGAATGGGTCCAAGATCACAATAAAAAAGTGTGTTACAATACACACCATTTATCAAACACTTCCTTTTCCAAGGAGCTGTAAATCAGAGAGAAAATCTGAGAAAGACACCAGGAATTCAGTGAGCATCTTTTTTTCTATCAGATTTAGGGCAATTCTCAGGTACTTTGGGACTCAGAATTACTTGGGAAGGATTGAGGGTTGTATCACATAGGCTCTGAAGTCAGATTGCTTTGTTTTGCTTTCTTTCTCTGCTGTTTGATAGCTATGTGACCTGGGGCAGGTTACTTAGTCATTGTAAGACCTGGTGCTCCTGTGGGTAAAAACAAAAGAATGGGAAGTGAAAGATAGGGAGGGTCACAGGGAGAGAGAAAAATACACATCTCACTTAAGAGTGCTGTAAAGACTGACGTGTTGCTTGGCATGGCTTCAGGCATATGGTAAGCCTACAATAATTATCTACTGTCCTTGTTCAGTCACTCAGTCAAGTCCGACTCTCAACAACCCATTGACTGCAACACGCCAGGCTTCCCTGTCCTTCACCATCTCCTGGAATTTGCTCGAACTCATTTCCATCAAGTCAGTGATGCCATCCAACCCTCTCATCCTCTGTCATCCCCTTCTCCTCTAGTCTTCAATCCTTCCCAGCATCAGGGTCTTTTCCAATGAGTCAACTCTTCACATCAGGTGGCCAAAATATCGGAGCTCCAGCTTCAGCATCAGTCCCTCCAATGAATATCCAGGGTTGATTTCCTTTAAAATTGACTGGTTTGATCTCCTTGCAGTCCAAGGGACTCTCAAGAGTCTTTTCCGACACCACAGTTGGAAAGCATCAGTTCTTCAGCGCTCAGCCTTCTTTATGGTCCAATTCTTACATCCAGACACAACTACTGGAAAAAACCATAGCTTTAACTAGACGGACCTTTGTTGGCAAACTAATGTCTCTGCCTTTTAATACACTGTCTAGAGGCTTAGTCTTCCCTCGTGACTGAGATGGTAAAGAGTCTGCCTGCAAATGCCGGGGATCTGGGTTCAATCCCCGAGTTGGGAAGATCCCCTAGAGAAGGAATGGCAACAAACTCCAGTATTGTTGCCTGGAAAATCCCATGATGGGAGGAGCATGGAGGGCCCCAATCCATGGGATCGCAAAGAGCTGGACACGACTGAGTGACTAACACATTCACACTCACTAGGTTTGTCATAGCTTTTCTTCCAAGGAGCAAGCGTCTTTTAATTTCATGGCTGCAGTCACCATCTGCAGTGATTTTGGAGCCCAAGAAAATAAAGCCTGTCACTGTTTCCATTGTTTCCCCATCTCTTTCCATGAAGTGATGGGACCAGATGCCATGATCTTCGTTTTTTGAATGTTGAGTTTTAAGTCAGCTTTTTCACTCTCCTCTTTCACTTTCATCAAGAGGCTCTTTAGTTTCTCTTCGCTTTCTGCCATGAGTGTGGTGTCATCTTCGTATCTGAGGTTACTGATATTTCTCCCGGCAATCTTCATTCCAGCTTGTGCTTCATCCAACCTGGCATTTTGCATGATGTAGTCTGCACATAAGTTAAATAAGCAGGGTGACAATATACAGCCTTGAGGTACTCTTTTCCTAATTTTGAACCAGCCCATTGTTCTACCTCTGGTTCTAACTGTTGCTTCTTGGCCTGCATACAGATTTCTCAGGGGGCAGGTAAGATGGTCTGGTATTCCCATCTCTTTAAGAATTTTCCACAGCTGCTTGTGATCTACACAAAGGCTTTAGTTTAGTCAATGAAGCAGAAGTGTTTTTCTGGAATTCTTTTGCTTTTTCTATGATCCAGTGAATGTTGGCAATTTGATCTCTGATTCCTCTGCCTTTTCTAAATCTAACTTGAACATGAACTATTTTATTTTATTATTTTGGATGTGCTGGGTCTTTGCTGTGGCACGTGGGCCTAGTTGCGGCAAGCAGGGGCTACTCACTAGCTATGGTGCGAGGAGGGCTTCTCTTTATGGTGGCTTCTCTTGTTGCTGAGCATGGGCTCCAGGCTTTCAGTTGCCACACGACGGCTCAGTAGTGTGGCACTCGGGCTCCATTGCCCCACAACATGTGGGATCTTCCAGGACCAGGGATCGATCCTGTGCCCCCTGAATTGGCAGGCAGATTCGCAACCACTGGATCACCAGGGAAGTCTTAGCCACTTGATTTTTGATATTATTATTTTCCTTTCTCTACCTAGAGTCAGCCATTAATTGATCAAAATGTATCATGTACCTAAAATGAATTGGGGGCAAAACAAACAAAAGACAAAAACAGATCGAGAAACAAAGCTTTGTTCAATAGTTTAAATCTCTTCACCGATCAAAACTTCATAGGAGATGCTATTAATGGTAAGTTAACTGACTTTCCATTTTTTTGCTAATTTACTCAGCAATACTTGCTGTCAAGCACTATAATGAATTCTATTTGAATGCAAAGGTGAATCTGATCTGGGACTTGCCTTCAAGAACCACAGTCTTGCCATGGTGTTAGGACTGGGAAGCAGCGGTGGGGCACGAGGAGGCCTTCTAGGGTGCTGGCAGTATTCTGTTTCTTGGCCTGGGGATGGTTCTATAATAATTAAACTATACATTTATGTTTAACTTTTTGGTGTACCAGTTAAATTCACAATAAAAAAGAGTCCCTAGGAATGGTATGTAAATTGTATCTCAATATGAAAAGATTATGAGATATTCCTGACCTTGGATTAGAGGCTGGTGTCTTAGATGGGCACACAAAGCACAAGTGAGCAAAAGAAAAAAATAGATAATTCATTTAACCAAAATTAAAAACTTTTGCTTTCACAAGAAAGTATCAAGAAACTGAAAAGACAACCCAAAGAGTGGGAGAAGTATTTTCAAATCATGTATCTGATAAGGGTCTAATGTCTAGAATATGTAGAAAACTATTATATCTGTCAAGTGTACCTCAATAAAGCTGAAGTTAAAAGATGAAAGAAGAAAAAAAAAAGAACTATTAAATCTCAACAATGAAGGCTTCCCAGGCGGCCCAGTGGTTAAGAATCCATCTGTCAGTGCAGGGGACACGGATTTGATCCCTGGTCTGGGAACTAAGATCCCACATGCTGCAGGACATCTATGCCTGCGAGCCCAGTGTACCATAATGAAGACCCAGCACAACCAGGGAAAAAAAAAACAACCCACAACCAAAACCTCAATAATGAAAAGGGACAAATAACCCCATTAAAAGTGAGCAAAAAATTTGGGCTTCCCTGGTGGCTCAATGGTAAAGAATCTGCCTGCCAGTGCAGAAGACATGGGTTCGATTCCTGGTCCAGGCAGATCCCACATGAGAAGCCCGCACACCGAAACTAAAGAAAAGCCCATCAGCAATGAAGATCCAGCACAGCCAAAGATGAAGAAATAATTTTTTTTTAAATGAGCAAAATTTTTAAAGACATTTCTCCAAGAAAAATATATAAATGGACAATAAGCATATGAAAAGATGCTTAATACCATTAATTATCAGATAAATTCAAATCAAACTCCCAAAGGTACCATTTCATAACCACCAGCATAGCCATCAGAGAAGGAAATGGCACCCCACTCCAGTACTCTTGCCTGGAAAATCCCATGGACAGAGGAGCCTGGTGGGTTGCAGTCCGTGGGGTCGTTAAGAGTCGGACACGACTGAAGCGACTTAGCAGCAGCAGCAGCAGCATGGCCATAATGAAAAAGGCAGACAATAACAAGTGCTGGCAAGGATGTGAAGAAACTGAAGCAGTCATACATTGTTGATGGGATTGTAAAATGATGTAGCTACTTTGGAAAATAATTGGGTATAGTGCCTCAAAAACAGAGTTACCACATGACCCCAAACTAGCTTTAAACATAACATTCAAAAAACTAAGATCAGGTATCTAGTCCCATCACTTCATGGCAAACAGATGGGGAAACAATGGAAACAGTGACAGACTTTATTTTCTTGGGCTCCAAATGCTGTGGACGGTGACTGCAGTCATGAAATTAAAAGATGCTTGCTTCTTGGAAGAGAAACGATGACAAACCTAGACATCATGTTAAAAAGAAGGGACGTTACTTTGCCGACAAAGGTGTGTATAGTCAAAGCTATAGGTTTCCCAGTGGTCATGTATGGATGTGAGAGTTGGACCATAAGGAAGGTTGAGTGCTGAAGAGTTGATACTGTGATACTTTTGAACTGTGGTATTGGAGAAGACTCTTGAGAGTCCCTTGGACTGCAAGGAGATCAAACTAGTCACTCCTAAGGGAAATCAACCCTGAATAGTCATTGGAAACACTGATGCTGAAGCTGAAGCTTCAGTACTTAGGCCACCTTATGCAAAGAGCCGACTCATTGGAAAAGACCCCGGTGCTGGGAAAGATTGAAAGCAGGAGGAGAAGGGGACAACAGAGGATGAGAAGGTTATATAGCATCACTGACTCAATGGACTTGAGTTTGACCAAACTCTGGGAGGTGGTTAAGGACAGGAAAGCCTGGTGTGCTGAAGTCCATGGGATCACAAAGAGTTGGACACAACAGAGCAACTGAACAACAACAACAATAGGTATTTACACAAGAGAATGTAAACCTAAATCTACATAAGAACTTGTACATGAAAGTTTATAGCTGCACTGTTCAAAATAGTCAAAAAGTAGGGGAAAAAGCTCAACCGTTCATCAACTGATGGACAAACAGATTATGATATGTTTATATAATTGATTATTATTCAATCATACAAAAGAATGAAATACTGATATCAGCTACAACATGGCTGAAGGTTGAAAATATGATGTTAAGTGAATGAAACTGATCACAAAAGATCACACTTTGTATGATTCCATTTGTATGGAAGGTCCAGATTAGAAACAGAAAGCAGGTTAGTGGTTGCTGGGGATGAGGGAAGAAAGGGACTAAGGAGTGTTTGCTGATGAGTACATTTCTTTGGGGGGTGATAAAAAATGTTATGGAATTAGATAGGGGTAACAGTAACAATATAAAGCATTATGAATATATACATATATAAAATATAAAGCATGACTTTCTTCCATAAGAAAGAAGTGATAAATAGAAGACAAAAGCAAGATTTTTGTCATGTTCACTAACACACATCCCTAGTTTGGAGAATAGGAAAGGGAAGATAGTCTATTAATCTAGGTCTCAGCATGACATTTGTGTTATGATAATTTAGTGAGAGTTATTGAGAATTGGGAAGGGTCTGAGGATTTACCCTACTAACAAGCTATCCTAATAGGTGTGAGGCTTTCCTTGTAGCTCAGTTGGTAAAGAATCTGCCTACAATGCAGGAGACCCAGGTTCAATTCCTGGGTTGGGAAGATCCCCTGGAGAAGGAAATGGCAACCCACTCCAGTATTCTTGCCTGAAGAATCCCATGAACTGTGTACCCTGCCAGGCTCTTCTGTCCATGGGGTCGCTAGAATTGGACTCAACTTAGCAACTAAACCACAAGGACATAAGACTCCTGGGTCAGAGACAAAGAACTTTTTTACTCTGCATTTTACCATAGTCAGTTGTAGAAGAGTTAACAGTTTATAGAATTTTTAAAAATATAATCAAATTAGTGTTTGGAAACTCTAAGAAATGTATTATAAAATAAAATATTAAATGCAGAAGGTGTATAAAATCTGTTTACCATATAACTTTTTGAGTATATGCTTACTGGATGTTTTGGAAGCTTATAAAGTAAATATTAGCTTTTCGGATTAAAAACTACAAGCTAAAATAGAATGTGAAGGAATCCTCAGCAAATTGCTTGAACTTATACAGAGCACTTAACTTTCCCAATGAAGTTTTTCAGAAGGACAGGTTCAGTAAAGTATGTTAACTGCAAATTCATTGTTCACCCCAGACTTCTTTCATCTAACAGTGCATGGTGGGGAAAAATTTTACAATAAATGAGAAAACATTCAGTAGTGAATTCTCCTTGTGTTTTCTACAATATTCCCTGGGATCCACGTTGTTTAATCAACACAAAAAAAGTACTGGTCTTTAAAAAAAACAGAATCTTCATTCTAGAAATCACATGAAACAATCTTGCTTGTATTGCAATTATATTTTGTTTCACTTAAACCTGTTGAATTGCATGGGCATACAAAACAATCTTAGAGTGACTGTGCTAGCAGAGTGAGGCAGTATGATTAGCACCAGCATATGGAGGAAAATGAGACTTTAGTGGGGACTCTGGGATCTGAATCTGAAGGCAGCAGTTTCTTAGAGTATTTCGGAAAACTTAGTTTTGAAGGAGTCAGTTACCTAAGTAGGTTAGAGAGTCAGTTACCTAATTAGATGTGTTTCATACACAAGGAGAGGTGATCTCTTTAGTCTTTTCCTAGACTCCCAAAGCCATTTCCTTCAATTATAGGACCTCCAACATACACACACAGGAGGTCTGGTCTAGGATCTGTTTCCTAAACTTTTCTAAAGGCTGATCCACCCATTATTAAAGAGACTTGGCCTCTGAGCATCAGATTACTGCATTTCTTATAAAACAGCTTAGTGGCAACAAAATCCATTTCATCTCTAGACATTGGGTTTTTTTTTTTTTCTTTTTAACTGAGCCCTTCTATTTTGTTTTGTTTCTTGGTTAAAGATGAGCTGCAAATAAGTCCATGGAACTTTTGGTTATCAGCTTTACTTACTTTCAAATGATCTAACTATATAATCCTTTGTCCTGTCTCAGATATTTGCTGTGTGTAGTTTTTGTTTCACTTTACTGAGATGTCTTTCTTTTTCTTAAGCAGAAATAGCAGAAGATTAAGATTTAGGATATGTAGCCTTGTCTTTCATCCCTTAATCCCCCGTGTATAACCTATAGCATCAAGATAATGCTTCTGGGAACATGCTATGAGTTTCTTTGGCATGACTGCTGATGAGCTGGGGTAGATTTGGCTATAGTTTCCGAGTCTGGAGTTCCTGTGTGTTTGGAAAAATAAGGATAAAAGAGAATGTTCATAAAATATATCTTAACTAGTTTTGTGTGGCTGAAGAGACTGGGAGCGTCATCTCCTAAACTAAATAAGATTTGGTTTAACTTGGTATGTGGAAAGATGAAAGGACAGCTCCCCTTAGGAAACTCAGACTTGATGCAAGACTGTGCATCACTTGACCTTTTTCTACCTTTGCTTTGAATTGTCTGGAGGCTCAAAACTATTCTTAATGCTCACTGCCTGGTAGGCTACAGTCTATGGGGTCACAAGGAGTCAGACACGACTGAGCAACTTCACTTTCTTTCTTTCTATAGTTCCTTTTGGAGGAGGAAATGGCAACCCACTCCAGTGTTCTTGCCTGGAGAATCCCATGGATGGAGGGGCCTGGTGGGCTGCCATCTATGGGGTTGCAAAGAGTCAGACACGACTAAGCAACTAACACATAGTGACTGTATTAAGTTTTAAATTTTTTAAAATCATTACCGTGATCTTTTCTTTCAAGTTTATCACATCTTCCTACTCTAACATATATGTGTAAATAGTTGATATAATTGATATATAGGTGAGTGCATGTGTGCTGTGCTTAGTCGCTCAGTCACGCCTCTCTGCGACCTCATGGAATATATATAGCACACCAGGCTCCTCTGTCCTTAGGATTCTCCAGGCAAGAATACTGGAGTGGGTTGCCGTGCCCTCCTCCTGGGGATCTTCCCAACCCAGGGATTAAACCTGGGTCTCTCACATTGCAGGCATATTCCTTACCATCTGAGCCACCAGGGAAGCCCGAGTGTGTGTGTGTGTGTAAAACAAATATATGCATACATCTTTCTTTCTTATGAAGTCATCTATAGTTGTTTTTGGAAAGAAATGAGAAATGAAAGCATGGCAAAGAACACCTGAGGTGTGAGGAATGATTCTTTCTGTCCATAGCCTTTAGTTAGCATGTTCTTTTATATCCAGGGAACACTGAACTCATTATGAACAGGGCACATAGAAAGATGACATAAATGGAAAGCAAACAAACCAACAAAAAAAGAAAAAAAAAAACAGCTCTTGGGAGAGTGGATTATGATTGCACTGGAGCAGTCCTTCAACTTTCCTTTCTATTACCAGGGGTTTTACTCAAACTGCAAAAATGTGGTTGAGCTGTAGTGACCTGGAGACTCAGCATTTGTTAGCAGAAAGTAAGAGGGCCATGATTACAACTGAAGTTTCAGAGCCTGGGCAATGGGCCTGACGTTTGAGAAAACAGGCAGGGCTAGTCCTTTGGTCTCCCTCCCTTACCACCACCCCACCACCACCATGTCCCCCTCTAGGACCTAAGTGATGCTGTTCCACCAGGCCTGTCGTATCCAGAAAGTACTCAAGCCCTTGATCCCCTCTTCTCTATCCTCTGGCTAAAATCTAACCATCCAGTGTCCTGTTCCCTCAGGTCTGTTAGGAGAGAGAATCTAATGTGATAAATAAATTCACAGTAAATATTGAATAATAGAAGAACTCTCAGATCACACAGGAAACCTACTGTGGTTGCCTTTCCATATTGTTTCAATGTCCTGTGTGTTCTCTGGATTTTGGAGTTATGTTGAACTAGCAGTCAACCATCTCTTGCTCCCCTGACCTTGTATACTTCTCTTTTTCCTGCAAATATGAGGGTTTTTTTGTTTTTGTTTTTTCCATTGAAAAGGAAGATTTAAACTCTCTTTGAGAGACTTCCCTGGTGGTCCAGTGGCTTAAGACTCTGCACTCTCAATGCAGGGGGCCTGAGTTTGATCCCTGACCACAACTAACACGTGGCAGGGCCAAATAAATAAATATTAAAAAAAAAACAAAACAAACTTCCTTTGACTTGAATTGGTAGATGGATTAGAAAGTAGATGAATTCCTAAATGAATATTTTGTTCCTAAAAATAAGTAGAAAAATTTATAGGCCATTTCTGAGAGAAGTGTTGTACATTGACAACATTTCGTTTCAGAAATGAATATTCAGAGATAGAACCACTCATGGTGTTTTCATGGAGCTATCCACTGTGAATGGGAAGGGATGTCCATTCATCTCTGTATAGAAGCTTTGGTGTTTTAGCTTAAAAGAGAACGTAGTGGTGAGCATTTGAGACATCCTGGCAGTGTGGATTCCAGGGAGTGGGTTTAACTTTGGACAGGTAATCCCTTTGTATCAGACTCTAAAGGGCAGTATCTTTATTGAATGTCAGCTTGGCTGTCACTCATGTTTTGCCCTGCAGTTTCTGAATTATGCCTCACTTTTTTGTCCTTTCCCAACCATTTGAAAATCAAGAGTGGAGATAATAATGTGGTCAGGGGCTCCACATGCGTTTATTGCTCATGTGGGGTAGTAGTAAGCAATGGGATGCTTCATGATCCTTTATGCCTTATATGTCTGAGATGGATTATAATAATTAAATGACTGTAAAATCTAAACGGAGCAGGGACTTCCCTGGGGGCCCAGTAGTTAAGACTCTGTGCTTCCACTGCAGGGGGCGTGTGTTTGATCCCTGATCAGGAAACTAAGATCACACGTGCCTCGTGGTCAGAGAACAAAATAAAACAAACAAAAGAAACTAAGTAGAACAAATGGTTTGGGGAAATTAGTCCAACATAGTCAAATGATTCATTTGCATAGGTTCTAACAGAGCAGGAGTTGGGCCATTTTTTCTGCTTCCCTACCCCTTATACAAACACAAATGGGGTTTTCTGGATGTGACTAGTTACTTCCCACACTCAATGACTTACAGAAGAAAATATGTATGCACTGCCATTTGCTTAAAGGTCAGCAGCTTCCATCTCTGTGGGTTATAGTGGAAGTGAGCACACAGGTGTTTGCTCAGTAAGCATAAGTATTTGCAATGCTAACTATATCTACTGCAAAAGCACAGCAAATTGCATATTTAATTGGAAATTCAAAAAAGCCAGAGCAGACAGCAACTAGTATATTTTGAAAAGGATAGTTAAAATATGCAGAAAAAGATTATTTGCCTATAAATAAGATTGACAGTTCATAACCACATGTTGGAACCTTTTTCGTAAACATATGAATGAGATGGGATCAAGATGGAGGTGGGGGGTGGTGGGGGCAGGGGACTGATCATGGAACTCTAAGATCCTCATGAGTGCTGGTGATACCTGTTAAGAATAAACCATTGTCTCCTGGCTGACCAACCACTATCTGTATCCCAATCTATTGACACATATTCAATAATTCTTGTAAAGTGGAAAAAGAAAAAAGAATTGCTTCTTTGGTGGTGCTGGGGTGGCAGGGGGAGATCCAGGGGAATAAAAGCACATGCTAGTGTCTTAATGGTCAGAGAAGGCAATGGCACCCCACTCCAGTACTCTTGCCTGGAAAATCCCATGGATGGAGAGGCCTGGTAGGCTACAATCCATGGGGTCGCTAAGAGTCGGACACAACTGAGCGACGTCACTTTCACTTTTCACTTTCATGCATTGGAGAAGGACATGGCAACCCACTCCAGTATTCTTGCCTGGAGAATCCCAGGGACGGGGGAGCCTGGTGGGCTGCCGTCTATGGGATCGCACAGAGTCAGACACGACTGAAGTGACTTAGCAGCAGCAGGAGCAGCAGTGTCTTAATGGTAGCCAGGACCACCGTATATGGCTATGCAGAGTTTGCTCTGCATGACTCCTGGAGTCACAATCCACGTAGATTCCAAAATGAATGACGCCCCTCCCCACCCCTCCCCCCGCTTCCCCCAGTCCCCCCCCCCCCGCCCCCCGTCGTAGTACAATACCTCAACCCTAGTGGTAATCATTTATGTGGCGAGTTGGAAATATTTCCAGAATATCACTTGTGAAGGACAAAGGTCTACTGTGTATGTTATATACTGTCTATATAGTTAATATATACTTCACTATTAACTCTATCACTTGTATTGAGTAATAAATATCTATTCAGTTAAAAAAAATGAGAGAAAAGCAGCTTTAAAAGAGCAGCCTTTTAAAAAAAAGGTACAAATGAATTTATTTATGAAACAGAAATAGAGTCACAAGAGGGGAAAAGCAAGGAGGGATAAACTGGGAGGTTGAGATTGACATATACTCACTACTATATATAAAACAGGTAAGGAACAAGGACCTAGGACTTCCCTGGTGGTCCAGTGGTTAAGAATCTGCCTCCCAGTTCAGGGGACAAGGGTTCCATCCCTCCTCCAGGAAGATCCCAGGTGCTGCAGGACAACTAAGCCTGTGCACCGCAACTACTGAGCCTGTGCTCTAGAGCCCAGGAGCCACAACAAAAGAAGCCCCCAGAAAGAGAAACCTGCACACGACAACTAGAGAAAGCCCACAGCAGCAAAAAAATAAAAGACCCAGCGCAGCCATCAGTAAATCAATAAAAGTCAACTGGGTAATTTATTTTCATTTTAAAAATAAGGACCTGATATATAGCACAGGGAACTCTACTCAATACTCTGTAATGACTTATATGGGAAAAGAATCTAAAAAAGAGTGGATATATTTGTATGTAACCCTTATGGCAGAAATTGAAGAGGAATTAAAGAGCCTTTTGATGAAAGTGAAAAAGGAGAGTGAAAAAGTTGGCTTAAACTCAACATTCAGAAAACGAAGATCATGGCATCCGGTCCCATCACTTCATGGCAAATAGATGGGGAAACAATGGAAACAGTGACAGACTTTATTTTCTTGGGCTCCAAAATCATTGCAGATGGTTGACTGCAGCCATGAAATTAAGACGCTTGCTCCTTGGAAGAAAAGCTATGACCAACCTAGACAGCATATTAAAAAGCAGAGACATGACTTTGCCAACAAAGGTCCATTTAGTCAAAGCTATGGTTTTTCCAGTAGTCATGTATGGATGTGAGAGTTGGACCATAAAAAAGGCTGAGCACCAAAGAACTGATGCTTTTGAATAGTGGTATTGGAGAAGACTCTTGAGAGTCTCTTGGACTTCAGGGAGATAAACCAGTCAATTACAAAGGAAATCAATCCTGAATGTTCATTGGAAGGACTGATGCTGAAGCTGAGGCTTCAATACTTTGGGTACTTGATGCGAAGAGCTGATTCATTAGAAAAGACCCTGATGCTGGGAAAGATTGAAGGCCAGAGAAGGGGACAGCAGAGGATGAGATGGTTGGATGGCATCATTGATTCAATGGACATGAGTTTGAACAAGCTTCCAGGAAATGGTGAAGGACAGGAAAGCCTGGCATGCTGCAGTCCATGGGGTTGCAAAGAGTCAGACACGACTGAGCAATTGAACAACAACAATTTACATATAAAACTGATTTACCTTGCTGTGTACCTGCAACTAACACAACATTGTAAAGCAGTTATACTTCAATAAAAAATTTTAAAAATGGACAGCTTTACTGAAGTATAATTTTCATATCACAAAATTCACCCCTTTAATTTATTTATGCAGTAGTACAACCATTACCATAATCAATTTTAAAATGTTTCATTACTCTCTCCCCCAAATCCTATGCCCATTATCACTTGCTCCCTTTTCTGGAGTTCTGCTTATGACTTTCCCTATTTCCTTCTTCTCCTAGCAACCACTAATCTGCCTTCTATCCTTATAAATTTGCTTATTCTGCACATTTCACATAAAGGGAATCATACATAGCTTGTCCTTTTGTGATTGGCTTTTTTCACTTAGCATGACGTTTTCAAGGTTCATCCATGTTTTAGCAAGTGTGACTACTTCATTTCTTTTTACTGTTAAATTATATTCCATTGTATGGATATGCCACATTTCATTTATCCATTCATCAGTTCATGGATATCTAAATTATCTCCGCTTTTTGGCTATGTTTGTGTGGACATATATTTTTAGTTCTCTTTGATATGTACCCTAGGAGTAGAATTGCTGGGGAGAAAGGCAGGTTTTTGTTTAGAAATCTCTCCATTTTTAAGTGTATTAAAGCCATCATATTCATCGTATGTCTTTTTATTGAAGCATAGTTGATTTATAATGTGTTTCTTCCTGCTGTACAGCAAAATAACTCAGTCATACATATACATTTTTTCCATTATGTTTTATTATAGGATATTAAATATAGTTCCCTGTACTATGTATTAGTACCTTGCAGTTTATTCATCCTATATATAATAGTTTGCATCTGTTAATCCCAAATTCCCAATCCATCCCTCCCGGTCCCCTGCCCCCTTGGCAATCACAAGTCTATTCTCCATGGCTGTGAGTCTGTTTTTGTTTCCTAGGTAAGTTCATTTGGGTCATATTTTAGATGTCACATAGAAGTGATATCGTATGGTATTTGTTTTTCTCCTTTTGACTCACTTCACTTAGTAAGATAATCCCTAGATCCATTCATGCTGTATGTGAATATATATATACACATATGTGTAAGTATAGATACACACACACATATATGCATACATACATGGGTTTCCCAGGTGGCGCTAGTGGGGGGTGTGTGTGTGTGTGTGTGTGTGTGTATACACACCACATGTTCTTGATCCATTTGTCTTCCGATGGACATGTAGGTTGTTTCCATGTCTTGGCTAGTGTCGATAGTACTGCTATGAACACAGGGTCGGGGTGCATGCATCTTTTGAATTTTACTTTTGTTCAGATGTATGCCCAGGAGTAGGATTGCTGGATCATGTGGTAACTCTGTTTAGTTTTACAGGAGCCTCCATACTGTTTTCCATACTGGCCACACCAGTTTACATTCCCACCAACAGCGTAGGAGCGTCAGTGGTAGTGCTTCTGGGTCCCACATCAAGCTTCCAGCCCCCACGCCCACACATGTTATGAACCACAGGAAAGCGAATGCACGAATAGGTCATACCTACGTTGAATTCACTCTGATTTATTACTTTGCTGCTGCACTTGGAACAGACAGTATTCATTAAGAACTGGATCTATAGAGTGGAAACAGAGGTTCCCTGTTTCCATCGGTCAACTCTCAAAGGATAGCTGGAGCCAGTTTCAGATTATTCTAGGGTCTGTGCTTTCTTAGTTCTTTGCCATCCTTCCTTCTTTTGGTCTTTTTTGCTTTTCATTAGTGCCGCTTGCTATGCTAAGAGAGCTGAAACACAGATAACCGAGCCAAGTACTTTTATAGTCTTTAGGTGAAAAGAACTTTTAATAGGTTTGTCATCACGTATTTTATGTGCCTTGTAAATCGCATTGTTTATCCTGAAACTATGAAGACCTTACAGTCTTCTTCTTTCAACCTATTCTTGGTTTCTGGTATTGGACTGTCAGACTTATTATTAAAGATGGTAAAAAGAACCTATAGTAAAGGAAGGAAATTGTTTAAGTGTATAAATTATAGTATTTATTTTTAAGTGGTCACTAAGTGAGAAAAAGTACCACTAGAATGACTTTTTAAAATAGATTGTATTTTCATCATAGTAGTACATTTATACATAAGTGTTCTAGTTATGACTTTGATAAGTGAACATTACCTTAGGATTGAGATCTTTGGATTAATGAGTTTGTCAGAAGTCTGGTTTTTATTGAGCCAAAGCTATTTGAACTGTGCAGACTTGAACGGTTTTCTTACTGGCATGTATATTTGAGTAGGAGGTTATAAAGAGTAGGCAGTGAGAGGAATGCTGCTTGACTCTTAAGGACAACATTGTTTTATTGGAGAGAAATAAAATATGGATTCCCTCTAAGCAAAACAGTTTGCATTTCTGTTGTCCAGCCTTCTGAAGAACCCGATAAAGCATTAGCCCCACCGTATCCAGCATTCCCCATTTTTCTTCTGGGACTCTTTTCTACAGAATGAAATTGGTTGATTCATAGGCTGGACTGAGGTTTTGAATAGAGTGCTTTAGGGGAATGTTTAGGAAGTGTTCCAGCAAGCCATCAAGACTGTTGACGGGTGGCCAAGCCAAGGGAAAGAGTATTAGTAATAACAACAGTTCACACTTACAGAGCTGTTAATCATGTGTCAGACAGTGCCCCAAGCACATTACATATATTAACTCATGTGATTCTCACAGCGATCCTCTGAGCTCACTCAGTTTTCTTCTCAATGTAGATGAAGGACTCAGGCACAAGTAAGTTAAAGAATTCCCCAAGATCACACAACCATGGTTTGAACCCAGGCGGTCTAGTTCCAGGGTCAGTGTCCTTAACCACTAAGTGTTCCTGCACAGCCTGGAGAAACAGAGAAACTCGCCTGCCTCTGGAGGCAAGAGGAAAGGCAGGGGCTCGGGTCCCTGCCGGCACGTTGCCACTAATGAACTTAGTGAACTGAGGCATTCTCCTGGCCTTTCACTGCTTAGATCATTTCGGAGGGCAAGAGAAGCATTCATTGCATGGAATTCTTTTGTGGCCAGAATGTATCAGCAGGGCATAGGTCCAATTTATCTTTAAAGACATACCTTAAAAAAAAAAAAAAAAACAGAGAATGAGACTGCAATGTTGCTATTGTATGCAATATTGTCTTTTATTATGGCTCTTATGACAAAAGAGGTCAAATTAAGAGGAGTTGAGGGGAATGGGATAAATTGGGAGATTGGGACTGACTATTGACATTGTGTATAAAATACATAACTAATGAGAACTTACTGTATAGCTCAGGGAACTCTACTTGGTGCTCTGTGGGGACTTAAATGGGAAGGAAATCCAAAAAAAGAGGGGATATATGTATATAATGTATAGCTGATTCACTTTACTATGCAGTAGAAACTAATATATCATTGTAAAGCAACTATACGCCAATAAAAATTTAAAAAACAAAAAGGGGACTTCCCTGGTGGCTCTGTGGTAAAGAATCCACCTGTTAATGTTGGAGACATGGGTTCGATCCCTGGTCTGGGAAGATCCCACATGCCACAGAGCAAGTAAGCCCGTGTGCCATAACTATTGAGCCTATGCTCTGGAGCCCTGGAATCACAATCCTGAGAGCACAGGCTGCAACTACTGAAACCAGAGCCCGCGCTCTGCAGCAAGAGAAACCTCTACAGTGAGAAGCCTGCAAATGGCAATGAAGACTCAGCACAGCCAAAAATCAATACACACATTTTTTTAAAAAAAATAAGTGGAGTTGAAATGTAAAGATGAAAATGCTAAGTCACAAGACCGTCACAAAGTTAGAAGAGTGTAAATTGTGTGTCCATTTAATCCCTGGTGTGACTTTTAATCGCTGATGCTTAAAATTTATGGAAACTAACTGTGGCCTAATAAAATAAAGAGACACCATGTCTTTTCATTTCAGTTTTTCAAAGTTGCATAGATACTGGAAAAAGATAAAGGCATGCTGTTAGCAGCTTCTGAAAGAAGCATAAACTGCTTTGAAAGAATAAATCAAGACATGAGCCAGGGTTTATGGCCTCAGAGCAAATGAAGTTTTTCTTGAGGACAAATTGAAGTTTAGGGGTTTTATTTTATTTGGTGGTAGTTTAGTCGCTAAGTCGTGTCTGACTCTTGTGACCCCTTGGACTGTAGCCCTCCAGGCTCCCCTGTCCATGGGATTTTCCAGGGAAAAATACTGAAGTGGGTTGTCATTGGGGAGAAGGAAATTACTTTTTTAATTAATTAATTTATTTGGCTGTATCAGGTCCTAGTTTTGGCACGCAGACTCTGGATCTCAAGGGTTCAAGTAGTTGTGGCCCTCAGGCCTGGTTGCTGCACAGCATATGGGATTTTTGTTCCCTGACCAGGGATTGAACACATGTTCCCTGCTCTGCAATGTAGATTCTTAACCACTGGTCTACCAGGGAAGTCCTGGTTTAGGGATTTTAGCAGAAGCTTTCTTGAAGAATGAGCTCAGCCCAAAATGGTGCTAACCTTGGTACTTTCCTTAGTCAAGTAGAGAAAGACAAAGAATCGTTTATAAAATGGCTGTTGAGTGGTGGATTAGAGGTACATTCAGCCAATGGAAGGGTTGGACTTTATTTCAGCAATTGAAATTGGCTCATTGACGGCAGCCACAGTGTACTACCCGCCCATTCATCCTAATTCAGAGTGGAGTGCCTGCTACTTAGTAACAACAACAACAAAAAATAGTAAAAATAATAGCTACCATTGTTTGACACTTACCATGTATGCTGTGTATTGTTATCACCTCCGTTTTATGAATGAAGAAACAGAACCTTAGACAGCTGTCAATAGCCAAATCTCGCACAAGTCATTTAACTGCAGAGTCAGTTTTCTTAACCACCGCAGCTGATCGTGGCTGACCTTAATGATTAGGCTAAATATTTTGGAATATCTTCTGTGGTTAATAGGGACTCTTTGAAAGTTTTCTGAAAAAGAAACTTAGTTTTTTAAATGTGGTATATAGGATGAGGGCAGAATAGTCTTGTAGCTTCTGCCCTTTAGTCTTGCTATGAAGCGATAAGCATCTGAGTATCAGAACAAAAAGGAGAAAAGAGATAGAAGACTCTCTGTGAAGGGATGGATGATCCTTAAGACATGGAGACTGATTGGTTGTGGGGATTAGGGAAAGGAAGGAACCCCAAAGAATTGGTGGTCTCCAGAGCAGTGACAGAAAGATTGCTGGTGTCATGAATAAATATAGAGAACTCAGGAGATGAAGCAGTTTGCAGAGACTTTTAGGACTTGGGTGATGTTTGATGGCAGGACACTAGTGTGCAATGTATACCCTTTGCTGATGTCAGAGCCTTCATCTCCTTACATAAAAGCTAAAAATTCTGGATTCTTGTTTTCCTGGATTCCCTTGCATGTGACCCAGCTTTGGTCACGGGACACAAGTGTACACCTGCTGGGGGTTTTGAAGAAAGATTTTTCTCTTTGATGATAAAAAAAATCTAGTAAGGAAAATCTCTTTCTGCTTTGGATTTCAAGCTCAAGGTTATCTTACAGGTAGCTGCTATAGCCATCTTGTAGTATTGGGGAACAGGTGGAGAGAATAGGTGGAAAGTTGACCCAGAGACCCAACATTGGGGAGGTCCTGAAACAACACCAGGACCATCCATCTCTCGACTTATCATGTGGGAAAACAAAAACAAAAACATTGTTCAAGCCGCTTTTAAGGGGGTGTTTTGTTATTGATAGGCAAGTATCCAAACTGATTCAGACTTTATGCAGGTCCTGGATGACCTTGGGATCCAAGCTTGGCTGTACTTTCTCGTTTGGACATTAATTTTGGGAAAACACCATATGGGGAGTGAACATCAGAATTGTCCACTGAAGCCTTTAAAACTGTGGGAGTTCCTAAAAAAGAGAATGCACTTTAGATCTCATTTCTAAAAAATGAGGGCTTTTTAACGAAAAGGTCTCTAAAGATCAAACAGCCTGGCCTAGATCTAGGACCCAGTTGCTGCTAGGTGAGAGTCCCTGTTAGGTTTCAGCATTAAAATGTGCTTCTCAAATGACAACAGGGCTCCTTAGTAAATGGAAGCATTCCCCCAGCGCGTATATACACACTGGGCAAAGGAAACATTTTCTTCCTTCAGAGCTGCTGTCCTTTTCATTCGCTTCCTCCCACCTTCCTTGCATTGGCTGATATCTGCTGGCAGGCAGGCGTTTTCAGCCCAGTGATGGATGTGCTGAAGAGACTCAGCCTGTTTTGTGGAGCTTTTGAATTGGACCAAGCGTGCATTCGGAAGGTCTGGGTGACTGACTGAAAAGTAATTGATTGCAGACTTTCAAAATAAGATTCAAAAGGTACATTATAAAGTTAGATTTCACAAAGGCCAAACCCTTTCTTTATTATACTCTTTTTACTCATTTTATTTGTTTCAACTTTACAAAATTATTTTAGAATTTAGTATCCACTTCACCATTTAGCCCCTGAAGCTTTGTATGTTATATATAAAGTTTATGAAAAGAAAATTCTTGTCAGAGAGGAAGGAGGGAGAAAAATAGGCCACATGGATTCTTGTCCTGATTCTCCCTCCCAGGAAGGAATCTTGTTTAATGTTTCCAAGCTCCCATATTTGTCAAGGAAAATATTGGGTTGGCCAAAAAGTTCGTTTGAGTTTTATGGTATGAACGTTTTGGCCAACCCAATATTTGATTAAATCTTGTGTAAGATCCTGTCCACAGGAGCTTAGGGTTTCTACTATTTAGGTCACATTCTATGTAAGAATTTTGTTAGAAGTACTTCTCAGGGGGCTCTAGTGGTAAAGGATTTGCCTGCCAGTCCAGGAGATGTAAGAGATATAAGTTTGATCCCTGGGCTGGGAGGATCCCCTGGAGAAGGAAATGGCAATCCACTCCAGTATTCTTGCCTGGGAAATCCCATGAACAGAGGAACCTGGTGGGCTACAGTCCATAGGATTGCAAAGAGTTGGACACACCTGAAGCAACTTAGCCTGCATAATACCAATAAAGTTTGGTTCTGATGGTCGGATTCTGGGTGGAGATGCCAGATAAAATACAAGACACTTAAATCTGAATTTCAGGTAAACAAGAATTTTATTTCATTTTTTTAGTGTAAGTATGTCCCAACTATTACATAGGACATACTTCTGCTAAAAAATGCATCTATTATCTTATTTGAAATTCAAATTTAACTGGGAATCATATTTGGATTGTCTTAAATCTGGCAGCCCGAATTCTGCAACAGTCACTGATGGTAATGACATCAGCCTAAATTACTCAGGAGAGGATAAAGAGCGAGCTCCAGGAGAGCTCCAGTGGGTTTGATAGATCTGCTGTCCTAGCCGGGGGCTGAGTGGGTTCAGCCAAGGGTGAGGGGCGTGAAAAGACTGAGGTATATGTGTCCTCCTTCTCCTGGTTCTTCACTTGACCTTGAACATCTCTGCGACCTCCTTTCCCTTTTTCACCCTTAATTGGTTTTCACGAAAATGAAACTATTCACTTTTTTGTTACAGGCTGTAGTCATGTCATCCTTTTTATGGTCCTTGTTCTGAGTTTTTGAAATGTGTGGGCGGACCTTGGTTTACTTTTCTCATTCTCTGTGCTCACCACCCCCTCCCTAATTAAATTGATTTTTGCTGATGTGTGGCCTAGATTGATTTTTTTCCTCCCTTGTGGACCAGCTCTTTCTCAATAGAAAAATGATTGCCAAATTTCTCAAGCCCACTTCTAAATTTTGGGGTCTTTTTGAATTTTATTCATATTCATCCTTCTGTTGTCTGTACACCTTTTACCCACATGGCATGTCTCTTCACAACAGATAGAGGAAGAGGATTGCAACTGGGGTGGTTTTTTTTTTTGGTTTTGGTTTTGACAGGTGGATGATCAGTCACTTTTTACTGAAACAGCACACATGCCAGGGGAAGTCCAAGGACATCTCTGGAACCGGGGAAGACCCCACCTCCTCCCTACACATGTACACTCAGGCACATGTGAGCCAGGGTCCCACTGAGTGTCTGGATCAGGCCTGCTGATCTACGTGGGACCCTTCCAGGTACATCGCAGCACAGTAACACAACTGCAGTCGTGGTAGGGCCGGGCCATAGGCAGCACTGCCCCTTTCCACACGTGGCTGTGCCTAGTCCCAGCTGAGGGTCTTCAGCCCCTCCTGGAGTGCAGCAGAGAGACCTGGATGGGAGATGTACGCACTGCCCTTGGGTTTTGATCCTGTGTGTGGCTGGCTGCCTGTAGCACTGCAGAGGCCAAATCAACGTTGTGAACTGCCGGTTTGTTGCAGTTTGTCAAGCAAGATCACTTAACGCCTCTGGGTCAGGTAACCATGCTTTCCCATGAAGTGAGAGGACCGCTGGGCTGAAGCAATGGAGGCGCCTTCTCCTAGATGGTAAGCATTTCAGGGCCCTGATGTTAAAAGTAGCAAGAGAATGAATAGGGAAAAGAACATGCTGAGACTGCTAGACACATGGTGTGCGAAGTGGCTGGGGCGGGAGTCTCATGATGAGGGGATGTCCCCCATCGTGGCACAGGGGGAGCAGCCACAAACCCTGGCTTCTTGGTTTTTTAGCCTGAGGCTGGGTGCTGCAGGGGCCCCTTGGGGTGCCCTCTGTGTGGTGCTCTCAGTGGTACTTGTGTTATGGCCTTTGAGGCCCAAAATGCCAGACAGGAAATTAGGCAAACGAAGGTCATGGCTCAAGGCCACTTCTTTCTTATTAACTTTTTATCTTATTTTGGAATATAGCTGATTAATAATGTTGTGATAGTTTCAGGTGCATAGCAAAGGGACTCAGGCTTACATATACGTGTATCCGTTCTACCCCAAACTCTCTTCCCATCCAGGCTGCCACATAACATTGAACAGAATCCCCTGTGCTCTACAGTAAGTCCTTGTTCATTATCCATTTTAAATATAGCAGTGTGTACGTGTCCATCCCAAACTCCCTAACTATCTGAAGCGGCTGCTGAAGTTTGTCATCTATGCAATCTGATTGATGAAAGGCTCTTCTTTTTAAAAACAAAAAACACACAAAAATGCAACAGCAAACTCTTACCTGCCTTCCTGATTGAAATGCCTGTTGCTAGAACCACAAATGAGCCCCAAACCTTTGTTCAGGACAGCTTTCTTTTGTGTACTAGGCACCAGGGATCCTGAGAAGAATGGATGGCCCCCACTGTCTGGAAGCTTATCGAATGAGTAAGCTGATGGTTAAACTAGAGATTGACCGTTTATGAGTGCTGTGGTGACAGTTCACCTGGGTTAGACCTGTGTGGAGGGGTGGCTGACCCAGGAATTCAGCCATGAGAAGACAATAGAAGTAGGTAAGGTTGTGGGCTTGGATGCTGGAGGAGCTGGGGTGGGTCCTGTGCCCAGGTCCCCTTGATTGGACTGGTGTTCCCCTACCCTGAGCTACTAGGAGCATTGACTGTCAGGCTCCCTGCTGTAGTCTTCCAGGGTAAATTGCCTTCTGCTGAAAGGAGCAGTAAATGCCCAGGAGTGGCATTTTCAGCCTGAAGAATCAGGCTGAACACAGAGGTCAGAGTGAACCACATCTTAACATCTGTGCCATCCTGCCTCCCTCCCTCCCTTACAGGTTTCTCCCCAAAACAAGTCTCAATAAGTCACTTGCCCTTGAATTCATCGCTGGCTCTGTATCTAGGAAAATCCATCTGCTGGAGGAGAAGCAGGAAGCTGATGTGGCTCTGGCATTGTGGGTTCTTATTTTTGGAGATGTGGGAGACACAGTAGACAAGGCGGTAGAGAAGACTGGAGAATGTTGATGGTGGGCATGTCTGGCTCACATGAGGAACAGGAGCACATTGATGGTCAGCTTCGGTGGGAGACCATATTTCTGTGACACCATCTATATTGCGGTGTCACCGTCTTCAGCACTTGGCAGCCTAGATACAAAACCAGAAGCACATGGCACACAGCTGTAGTGCTGACAGATGGAGACCATGAGAAGATGGTGCACCAGGTGTGATAAGAAAGAGAGCAGGAAGGAGCTAGTAGTCTGGGAGAAAAAGGAGGTGTCAATGGACCAAAGATATGGTTCAGTTCAGTTCAGTTCAGTTCAGTTGCTCAGTCGTGTCCAACTCTTTGCGACCCCATGAATCGCAGCACGCCAGGCCTCCCTGTCCTTCACCATCTCCTGGAGTTCACTCAAACTCACATCCATTGAGTTGGTGATGCCATCCAGCCATCTTATCCTCTGTCGTCCCCTTCTCCTCCTGCCCCCAATCCTTCCCAGCATCAGAGTCTTTTCCAGTGAGTCAACTCTTCGCATGAGGTGGCCAAAGTACTGGAGTTTCAGCTTCACCATCATTCCCTCCAAAGAAATCTCAGGGCTGATCTCCTTTAGAATGGACTGGTTGGATCTCCTTGCAGTCCAAGGGACTCTCAAGAGTCTTTTCCAACACCAGAGTTCAAAAGCATCAATTCTTCGGCGCTCAGCCTTCTTCACAGTCCAACTCTCACATCCATACATGACCTTAAGATTAAAGAATATGTGTGACGAGCACAGCATAGAGAACATGTGGCAAGATTAGGAGGCAAGGAGGGCGTGTTCAGAGTTTGGAATGCAAGAATTTAAGGTTTAGGGGTTAGAGCATTTCAACATAACAACAGGACAACAGGTCTAGATCTGCCGTGAGCAGAAGTGTCTGAATCACGTGGATTCCTGCTAAAGAGATCAAAGCACTGCAATGTTAGGGAGTTGGATGAGGCATCCTCAGGGATGTTGTCAGCAACGAGGTGTGGTAGTGACCCCAGAAATCCACACTGATCAGTTCTTATCTGCCCCCCCGCCCCAGAGATGTCATTACTTCTTATACCTGAGCCTTTGTGTAGTAGGCAAACTTAATAAACTGGGCAAACACTGGCCAGTGAAGGCTGCAGTGGAGTGTTGGAGGCACAGGAATTCCTAGTGAGACCCTTGCTCTTGGTGGCTTATAACCCAAAACACTTGTTAGCAGCTTGAATAATTCTCATCTTTCAGTGTTCGTGGTGTCCCACCTCTTCTTGGACTAATTGGCCTTCCTGTTAAATCTCTCAGTTGGGAAAACTCCACTCTTACTTTATTTCTCTTTTTTTTCTATGTTATTTTCACTTGCTATTCTTATCTACTAATCTTGCTGACCCAGGCTTTCAAGAACAGGGAACCCCATGATACCTGAGAAGAAGTTGTAGGGGAAAGGAGTCACACCTCTAGTTCTGCATGAAATGTTCCCATTCCCTTCATCATTCAGTGAATTTTCACTTGTCCTTTGGGTATCTCTAAACTGTCTCTTTCTGTCCTCCCCAGACTGTTTCAGAACCCCTCACCATAACAGACTCTCAAAGTCACCTTATTCCCCTTCATGACTCTTATCACAGTTGTAACTAAACAAACCAAAAAAAAAAAAACATTGCTTAAGGTCTGTGTCGCCTGGTGGAATGTAACCTCGCTAAGGACAAGGACCATCTCTGTGTCCCTAGCTCCTGGCACAGTGCCATACATAAAGAATGTACTCAGTAAGTGTTCATAGAGCAAATAAAAACATATGATGAGTGACAGTTAGAAAAGCTCCAATTCTCTTCCTAGATCTGTTCCTACTTACTCCGTGATCTTCAACAAGTCATTTCAGCTTTCTGAGCAAAATACGTTTTGACTCATTTTAGCACTCTTTGATTTCTGATTTCACAGCCTGTCAGTCAAACACCTTAACAACTCTTAATCCCAGCACCATGTTTGGGCTTTCTAAAACTTCTCCTGGAACTTCTCAAAGTAGCTTACTTGTAGAGAAACTGTTTTTCCTTTGTGTTTCAGCAAGCTATTGTGAAAGTGAAAGTGAAGTCACTCAGTCGTGTCCGACTCTTTGCGACCCCATGGACTGTAGACCGCCAGGCTCCTCCATCCATGGGATTTTCCAGGCAAGAACACTGGAGTGGGGTGCCATTGCTTTCTCCAGGGGATCTTCCCAATCCAGGGATCAAACCCGGGTCTCCCTCTTTGTAGGCAGACGCTTTTACCGTCTGAGCCACCAGGGAAGCTATTACAAGCTATTGCTAAGTAACAAATAAGTTCTACGTTTAGTGGCTTAAACAGTAATTTATTATTTCAAAATAAGTAGGAAGAAAGGTAAGAGTAAAGACCAGAGTTTAAAAAACACAAGCAAACAGTGAAATAGACATGGAAAGACCAGGAGATAAGGCAGTGCATGACGCAGATGTTTGAGGAAAGAACATTCAAGGCAGAGGGTACTGTTAGTTCCAGGGTCCCCTAGTAGGACATGCCAGAAGATCAGGAAAGGGGCCCTGAGTGGGTGGAGCAGAGCAAGCAAGGAGGATGGAGGTGGGCAGCCAGACCACATTGGAACCTGTGGCCAACTCAAGGACTTGGACTTTGCCTCTGAGTGAGATAAGGAACCACTCAGGATTTGGAACAAAGTAGTATGATTTGCAGTCTTCAGTTCTTTCCTCTGGTTTGAATTCTAGCTTGTTCTCTTGACTCTGGTCATGCAGATATGTACCTGGGTCGTGAGACATAACAATCTAATTTTATATGATCACAGAGAGGCTGTTTCTTTGGGCAGGTTTTTATTTCACATTTATACAATGAGTTAGTGGACTTCCCTGGTGGCTAAGTAGTAAACAATAAGCCTGCCAATGCAGAAGATGCGGGTTCGACCCCTGGGTCCAGAAGGTCCCCTGGAGAAGGAAATAGCAATCCACTCCAGTATTCTTGCCTGGAGAATCCCATAAACAGAGGAGCCTAGCGGGCTACAGTCCATGGGGTCACAAGATAGTCAGATACAACTTAGCGACTAAACAACAGATTGTGTTTGCACTTTCAGTTCCCAGGGAGTTCACACAGATAGGGGTGACTGCTTTGTACTAATGGCAATTTCCAGCTGTGTGCCTACATTGTTTTTTGATGTGGTTGAAGGTTCAAATGGATAGATAGCTCAAGGAATATGGATAGATATATGTGGAAATGGATGGATGGGTGAATGGAGGTAGGGGGATGGATGGATGGATAGGTGGATGCATAGATAGACAGATATATAGTAGAGAGGAAGAGTTAGGAGAAATTGTCCTTGTTTAGATAGCACTCAAGGAAGACTGGTGAACTTTTTCTTTCTTTGTGAATGACAAACACAGAGTTCAGAAATTGCATGGTTGAATTATTGTTCCCTTAATTTCACCTCCTTAATAATCAAATATATTCTAATTTAGCCAAATAGTAATTAGGTTTCTGCTTATCTCCTGGAAGCAGAGGGAACATTAGAGAGATTTGGCATTGGGATATTACCAGTGGATAAGAGGCATATTTGCTGAATTATGAGACTAACAAAACTGAACTTTGCCCTTTCGGTATGGGAATGCTCAATAATGCCTGGATCTTTTCTTTTGTGTTCTGGTTTTATGCAAACACAAATTACACTCTTGTTGACTTCACTGTAACACGTGAAACTGAAGAAGGGGAAATCTGAGTCCCATAGAAGGCAGTTTCAGCAAACCTACCTCATGCATTTGTGTGATGGAAACGGAGAACTCCTGTACTTACTAACCAGTTTTATGCAGGAAGAAATGTCTCCGGCACTAATCGGCGCTGGCACATGATATGAACAGACAAAGCTACTTCTTTAAAATCAGACATTTTAAGGACTTCCCTGACAGTCCAGTGGCTAAGACTCTGCATTCCCAATGCAGGGGTCACAGGGTCAATCCCTGGTCAGGGAACTAAGGTCCTGCAGGCTGCGAGGCATGGTCAAAATAAATAAATAAAATCATACATTTTAGAACTGGAAGAAATCTAAGAAAGCATCCAAGCCTCCCTCATTGCACAAATGAACAAAGTGAAGCCGAGAAATGCCTGTTCACAGCTGACATCAGGCTGTACTAATTGCAGGAAGCCACATGGCATCATAGAAACAGCACAGTCGTTGCAGAGGTCTGGGCAGAAATCAGAGCTTGACCACTTACTAGGTGCTGTGGCCTTGGGCAAGTTATCTTTGAGACTTTCTTCCCTCATCTATCCCTACTTCGTGGGCTGGTTGTAAGAATTACGTAACAATATATAAAGCCCTGGCACAAAGTAGGAAATGGTAGTTATGATCTGCATATTTTGTAGGAATCAGTGTAGAGATCTTATACATATTTCATTAGATTTATTCCTAGGTTCTTGATTTGCTATAACAAATAGTATTATTCTTAAAAATTGTTCTCTGTAGCTTATATTCAGAGAAGGCAATGGCACCCCACTCCAGTACTCTTGCCTGGAAAATCCCATGGACCGAGGGGCCTGGTGGGCTGCAGTCCATGGGCTTGCTAGGAGTCTGACACTACTGAGCAATTTCACTGTCACTTTTCACTTTCATGCATTGGAGAAGGAAATGGCAACCCACTCCAGTGTTCTTGCCTGGAGAATCCCAGGGATGGGGGAGCCTGGTGAGCTGCTGTCTATGGGGTCACACAGAGTCGGACACGACTGAAGTGACTTAGCAGCAGCAGCAGCAGCAGCTTATATATATGTATATATATTATACACATAAAACTGATTTTTTTATATTGACTCTTTACCTAGTGATCTTGTAAATTCAATAAGGTATGCTATTTATAAAGGCTTCCCAGGTGGTGCCAGTGGTAAAGAACCCGCCTGCCAACGCAGGAGACTGAAAGATGTGTGTTCAAACCCTGGGTCAGGGAGATCCCCTGGAGCGGGACATGGTGATCCACTCCACTATTCTTGCCTGGAGAATCCCATGGACGGAGCAGCCTGGCGGGCTATGGTCCATGTGGTCACAAAGAGTCGGACACAACTGAGCAACAGAGCACACACATGATATTTATAGAATTTTTGTACATATCCTGTATTAGTTTAAGGAAGTACCTTTCTATTTCTAATTTCCTTAAATTTTCTTTAAAACGAAGAGGGTGCTGACCTTTACCAAATGCTTTTTCTGCATCCCTGAAGACATTCACTTCGTTCTGACTCAGCTTAGAACCCAGTACTAAAGTCTGTTCCCTGGGTTTGGCTCTATCCTACATTCAAAATAGAAACTGGCAAACAAGAACTTGTACCAGGAGAGTGGAAGTAGATGCAGAAAGGAGGAGATGAACAAGAGAAATCTTGATGGTCTGTAGCATAAAATATTGTGTTCAGTAGCCAATTGGTTTAAATAAGATAGAGCTCGACCTCAAATTTTTTAAAGGTGGAAGATAAATTTTATATATATACATAGATAATGTTATTTATTTGTTTTTGGCTCTGCTGGGTCTTCCTTGCTACACGGGCTCTTCTCTGGTTGCGGCAAGCAGGGGCTGCTATCTAGGTGCTCAGGCATCTCACCTGCTGGCTTCCTTATGTTGCAGAGCACATGGGCTTCTTCAGTAGGTGCAGCTCCCAAGCTCTAGAGCACAGGTTTGGCAGTTGTGATGCATGGACTTAGTTGCTCTGCAGCCTGTGGGATCTTCCGGGATCAGGGATCAAACCCGTGTCTCCTCGTTTGGCAGGTGGATTCTTTACCAGGGAAGCCCTAGATCTCCAATTTCAAAATTCCTTTTGATAACAGGAAAAAGAAACCTCACTCCTTTGTATTATAGAAACAATAAGCAATTTTCCCAGTATAAAGTTTGATTGATTGTATTTTTTTTCAAATTTTATACCCAATAATCCCCATACCCAAAGTCTGATCCATTCTCCCTCAAAGAGTACTCTTTCTCACCACTCTCTTCCTGTTGAAAATCATTAAAATAGCATCCATAACACATCCCTGCATAGAAGTGGTGCCACTCAGCTGATTATGCAGTCTATCCTCAGTACGTTCTGAGTGCCCCAGACAGTTGGGGTAGGGAGAACTGTATGAAGGCTCTATTAGCAATGAGATTTTATCACTGAAAGGCACAGAACTGGTCAGTCCCACCCCAGGGTACAAATGGACCCTGTAGAAGGGGAGTCCCCAACCTGTGGGATCTAATGCCTGATGGTCTGAGGCGGAGCTGATGAATTGGTACAATAAAGGGCACAATGAATGTAATGTGCTTGAATCATCCAGAAACCATCCTCCCACATGGGTTGGTGGAAAAAATTGTCTTCCATGAACCGTCCCTGGTGCCAAAGAGGTTGGGGACCTCTGCTGTAGAATACACACTTACGGATTTCCAGTTTTACTAATACTCAGTTTGATACTATACAAATGCTTTGTTCTTTGAACACTGGAGTTGAATTGAAATCAGCCCTAGTGCCCTCTTCTGGACATGAAAGTATAATAGTCTTGTTCCATTAAATCTAAGGTGACCCTGATGGTATAAAGACCTCTTAAGCTGTGAAGCCAGGCAGTATGTCACCACTTACAAGCTCTATGAACTTAAGACTCCTTAGTTGATAAATGGCAATATTAATAGTGCCCACCTTATTAAGGTTTTCAAGCACATTCAGTCAGTTCAGTCACTGTCGTGTCCAATCCTTTGCGACCCCATGGACTGCCACACACCAGGCTTCCCTGTCCATCACCAACTCCCGGAGCTTGTTCAAACTCATGTCCATCGAGTCGGTGATGTCCTCCAACCATCTCACCTTCTGTCATCCCCTTCTCCTCCTGCCTTCAATCTTTCCCAGCATCAGGGCCTTTTCTAAGGTGTCAGTTCTTCTCATGAGGTGTCCAAAATATTGGAGCTTCAGCTTCAGCATCAGTCCTTCCGATAAATATTCAGGACTGATTTCCTTTAGGATTGACTGGTTGGATCTCCTTGCAGTCCGAGGGACTCTCAAGAGTCTTCTCCAACACCACAGTTCGAAAGCATCAGTTCTTCAGCCCTCAGCCTTCGTTATGGTCAGACTCTTACATCCATACATGACTACTGGAAAAACCATGGCTTTGACTAAACGGACCTTTGTTGGCAAAGTAATGTCTCTGCTTTTTAATATGCTGTCTAGGTTGTTCATAGCTTTTCTTCCAAGGAGTAAGAGGGATCGATCCCACCTCTCATGTCTCCTGCATTGGCAGGCAGGTTCCTTACCTCTGGAGCCCCCTTATGGAATATGATGGTTTAGTTTACTCATGGTATGCCATACTCTCCATCTTCTCTGTGTGCGCATGCTACTCTTCCCCATTTATGATCCCATTTATGTAAAAATAATTTAATCACATATTTGTATATTTTGCCTTCTCCACGATAAACAAAAGGACAGACAAACCTGAAACCATAAGAATACCCTGAGGGTGTGTTCCCCAGGCAGGCCCACTGGCAGGCCGAGCCTCTAGAGTTTCTGATTCAATTGGGCAGGTGCTACCTGAGAATTAGCATTTCTAACCTGTGTGTGAAGAATCTGCCTTCAACGTGGGAGACCTGGGTTCAGTCCCTGGGTTGGGAAGATTACATGGAGAAGGAAATAGCAACCCACTCCAGTATTCTTGCCTGGAGAATCCCAAGGACTGAGGAGCCTGGTGGGCTGCAGCCCATGGGGTCGCAAAAAGTCAGACACAACTGAGCAACTAACACATACATTCAACACGTATGTGTGTGAGGGGGAAGCTGCTGGTCTGGAGACCATGGGACCAGAGAGAGCAAAAGGAAGACCACAGGATGCAGACAAGGAAAGGTCGTGAGTAAACGGGCCCTTAGTGGGGAATCTCTCCTAGTCTGAACTTTTCTTGTGAAGTGAAGCATATGGGGTGACATCAAGGTGATGGATAATGGTAAGGAGTTGAAAGCATATATTTTGTACCGTACAGATCCGAATTTGAATTCGCTCTCTGCCAGATGTGGCTGTGTGACTGGGCAAATTTCTTAGCCTCTCTAAGCCTCAGTTTCCTTAAGTGCAAGATGGGGATTAATGGTTGACTTCATAGGGTGACTGGAAGACTTGAGATCATTGGCACAGGGCTTCACTCAGCTCCTGATCCACAGTGAGTGCCCCTTCAATGTAACCTCTTATTACTGCTTAGGTGGCCCTGTCACACATAACTGCAGTCCCTTGGGAATGTTTTTACTAGATGAGACATGCAGATTTGGACACACTGGTTTTTGCGGCCATGTACCCTGATGGTCTGAATTGTTGAGGTCTTGATCTGAATGCATGTGCTGTGAGCGTAATCGTTCAAGAGAAGTGGGGTGGCAAAAGGGAAGGAGCCAGGGGTTCTTGTTTCAGTCTGAGTCTTATCTCAGACTGAATTTATCTCAGCTTCCTTATCTCTGAATTGAAGTGAGTCAGATTAGAAGATTTCTATGGGCTTGCCATGTGGCACTAGTGGTAGAGAACCGGCCTGCGAATGCAGGAGACGTGAGACACGTGGGTTTGATCCCTGGGTCGGGAAGGTCCCCTGGAGGAGGGCATGGCAACCCACTCCACTATTCTTGCCTGGAGAATCCCATAGACAGAGGAGCCTGGCAGGCTATGGACAGTCCATGGGGTCACAAAGAGTTGGACACGACTGAAGCAGCTTAGCACTCATCCACACAAGGTCTCTTCTTGCTGGAAAATGCTCATTGCCAAGGTGACTCCATGAATTTAGACTTTCTTCTCTTAAACACCAGGTGGCAGCAGAAGGCAAGAGTCTTGGCTGCTCTTTGCAGGTAGGATGTGCTGATATTCCCCAATGTACACCATGTTACAAGATAGAGGAGGCAAACAATTTAAGATTACCCCTGCTTCTAGCGGTTTCTAAGAAGCCAAGGTTTAATATCCCTAGAATGATGCTTATGCCACTATAATCAGAATTTTCCTGTTTTTCCAATATGTACACAAAGGTATAGACCCACCATTCAGCACCCCCCCCCCACTATCCACATAGACACAGTCAAACACACACACACACACACACACACACACACACACACACTCACCACCCTTCCCCAAGGCTTTATCTATCATGGCTGCAGCTTCTCGGAAGAATACCTGCCAAGTTCTTGCCTGTGATAAGCTGAGGCCTGCACGGCAGAAAGGCAGCTGTGTGCTTTACAGAAACTTCTTTCTTCTGGGGTCTGAGAGGATTTGAGGTCTGGGGGACCTGGCAGAGCTCACCCAGGAAAATACATTTCAAATAAAACATCTTTTATTACCATTCTGTACCAGTGTGTCCTATTTACAAATGGTGGAAGGAAAGACAGATTTGGCGGTTGGGATACTGATCCTTGGTTGGCTACTGGCCCCTGGCCAGGCGGGCTGGGACGGGGTGGGCAGGAGATGGGAGGCAGACCATGGAGTGAGATAGCAACCCAGTTGCAGGAGCAGGATAAGAGATCTGTCTTCAGAATCTAGATAAGGCTCCTCCCAGGACCCCTAGGGGCAAAGGCCAGGGACCTGCTTCATGTATAGGTTGGATGAACTCTAACAGAGGAATTTCACCCGTAGGCCTAGGGTGGTAGTGTGAGGCCTAAATAGGAAGATCACCGTTCTCCAAGGACCTAGAGGACGTCACGACAGAGGTGGTCTGAGTGGGACAGGTGGACAGAGACTGAAGGGATAAAAAGGTAGAGTCAAGGGACTTCCCTGGTGGTCCAGTGGCTAAGACTCCACACTCCCAATGCCGTGGGGCCTGGGTTTGATCCCTGGTCAGGGAACTAGATCCCACATGCCACAACTAAAGATCCTGCATGTCACGACAAAGATCTAAGAGCTTGTGTGCCGCTGTTAGGATTTGGCTCAGCCAAATAAATAAATAAAAATTAAAATTAAAAAGTATGGTCAAGCTAAAGTGTTGGCACATTGTACTTGAAGGAAGTGGACACGTAAATACCCGGGTGAAGTTGTTCAGTGGTTTAGACATAAGCCATATGCTTTGAGCAACTGGAAGCTGTGCTTACCCTCCCCTCTGGCACCAGTTAATTTCCTGAGATGCACTCTATACCTCGGTGAGGAGTGACTGAAGTGGGGTTGGCCGTGAACTTGCACAGATGCTTGGGGGTGCTCCAGCTCTTCCTGGGGAGGGTGTCTCCAGACGAGAGAAAAGAGGGCAGGCCTTGAACTGGGTTTTGGTTTTTCAGAGAAAATCCTTTTCCTTCTTTCCTATGCTTCCTGCTAAGTGGAAGGAACAGAATAAACAAGGAAAGCAGTTCAGTTCCGTTCAGTTCAGTTGCTCAGTCATGTCCGACTCTTTGCGACCCCATGAACCTCAGCATGCCAGGACTCCCTGTCCATCACCATCTCGCGGAGTTCACTCAGACTCATGTTCATCGAGTCAGTGATGCCATCCAGCCTTCTCATCCTCGGTCGTCCCCTTCTCCTCCTGCCCCCAATCCTTCCCAGCATCAGAGTCTTTTCCAATGAGTCAACTCTTCGCATGAGGTGGCCCAAGTACTGGAGTTTCAGCTTCAGCATCATTCCTTCCAAAGAAATCCCAGGGCTGATCTCCTTCAGAGTGGACTGGTTGGATCTCCTTGCAGTCCAAGGGACTCTCAAGTGTCTTCTCCAACACCACACTTCAAAAGCATCAATTCTTTGGCGCTCAGCCTTCTTCACAGTCCAACTCTCACATCCATACATGACCACAGGAAAAACCATAGCCTTGACTAGATGGACCTTAGTTGGCAAAGTAATGTCTCTGCTTTTGAATATGCTATCTAGGTTGGTCATAACTTTTTTTCCAAGGAGTAAGCGTCTTTTAATTTCATGGCTGCAATCACCATCTGCAGTGATTTTGGAGCCCAATAAAATGAAGTCTGACACTGTTTCCCCATCTATTTCCCATGAAGTAATGGGACTGGATGCCATGATCTTAGTTTTCTGAATGTTGAGCTTTAAATCAACTTTTTACTCTCCTCTTTCACTTTCATCAAGAGGCTTTTTAGTTCCTCTTCACTTTCTGTCATAAGGGTGGTGTCATCTGCATATCTGAGATTATTGATATTTCTCCTGGCAATCTTGATTCCAGCTTGTGCTTCTTCCAGCCCAGCATTTCTCATGATGTACTCTGCATATAAGTTAAATAAGCAGGGTGACAATATACAGCATTGACATACTCCTTTTCCTATTTGGAACCAGTCTGTTGTTCCATTTACAGTTTTAACTGTTACTTCCTGACCTGCATATAGGTTTCTCAAGAGGCAGGTCAGGTGGTCTGGTATTCCCATCTCTTTCAGAATTTTCCACAGTTTATTGTGATCCACACAGTCAAAGGTTTTGGCATAGTCAATAAAGCAGAAATAGATGTTTTTCTGGAACTCTCTTGCTTTTTCCATAATCCATCGGATGTTGGCAATTTGATCTCTGTTGTGGATGTGACTGGTGATAGAAGCAATGTCTGATGTTGTAGAGAGCAATTTTGCATAGGAACCTGGAATGTCAGTTCCATGAATCAAGGCAAATTGGAAGTAGTCAAACAGGAGATGGCAAGAGTGAACTTCAACGTTCTAGGAATCAGCGAACTAAAATGGACTGGAATGGGTGAATTTAACTCAGATGACCATTATATCTACTACTGTGGGCAGGAATCCCTTAGAAGAAATGGAGTAGCCATCATGGTCAACAAAAGAGTCCGAAATGCAGTACTTGGATGCAATCTCAAAAACACCAGAATGATCTCTGTTCGTTTCCAAGGCAAACCATCAATATCACAGTAATCCAAGTCTATGCCCCAACCTGTAACGCCGAAGAAGCTGAAGTTGAATGGTTCTATGAAGACATACAAGACCTTTTAGAACTAACACCCAAAAAAGATGTCCTTTTCTTTATAGGAGACTGGAATGTAAAAGTAGGAAGTCAAGAAACACCTGGGGTAACAGGCAAATTTGGCCTTGGAATACAGAATGAAGCAGGGCAAAAACTAATAGGGTTCTGCCAAGAGAATGCACTGGTCATAGCAAACACCCTCTTCGAACAACACAGGAGAAGACTCTACACATGGACATCACCAGATGGTCAACACCGAAATCAGATTGATTATATTCTTTGCAGCCAAAGATGGAGAAGCTCTATACAGTCAGCAAAAACAAGACCAGGAGCTGACTGTGGCTCAGCTCATGAACTCCTTATTGCCAAATTCAGACTTAAATTGAAGAAAGTAGGGAAAACCACTAGACCATTCAGGTATGACATAAATCAAATCCCTTATGATTGTACAGTGGAAGTGAGAAATAGATTTAAGGGACTAGATCTGATAGATAGAGTGCCTGATGAACTATGGAATGAGGTTCATGACATTGTACAGGAGACAGGGATCAAGACCATCCCCATGGAAAAGAAATGCAAAAAAGCAAAATGGCTGTCTGAGGAGGCCTTACAAATAGCTGTGAAAAGAAGAGAAGTGAAAAGCAAAGGAGAAAAGGAAAGATATAAGCATCTGAATGCAGAGTTCCAAAGAATAGCGAGGAGAGATAAGAAAGCCTTCTTCAGCGATCAATGCAAAGAAATAGAGGAAAACAACAGAATGGGAAGACTAGAGATCTCTTCAAGAAAATCAGAGATACCAAGGGAACATTATATGCAAAGATGGGCTTGATAAAGGACAGAAATGGTATGTACCTAACAGAAGCAGAAGATATTAAGAAGAGGTTGCAAGAATACACAGAAGAACTGTACAAAAAAGATCTTCACGACCCAGATAATCACGATGGTGTGATCACTCACACTCACCTAGAGCCAGACATCCTGGAATGTGAAGTCAAGTGGGCCTTAGAAAGCATCACTAGGAACAAAGCTAGTGGAGGTGATGGAATTCCAGTTGAGCTATTTCAAATCCTGAAAGATGATGCTGTGAAAGTGCTGCACTCAATATGTCAGCAAATTTGGAAAACTCAGCAGTGGCCACAGGACTGGAAAAGGTCCGTTTTCATTCCAATCCCAAAGAAAGGCAATGCCAAAGAATGCTCAAACTGTGGCACAGTTGCACTCATCTCACACGCTAGTAAAGTAATGCTCAAAATTCTGTGGATTAGATAATCTAAATAATTTGAAAGGATTTGAAACAATGCTTCCTATTTAGCAGAGCTCTATGGATCCTGCCTGAAAGTGAACATATTTCTGAACCCGTGCTGTAACAAGTATCAGACCAGGCATCCAAACCTCTTTCTGTGGACTCTCTCATTTACCTAGAGAACATTGAGATCAGTGCAGATCAAGAAATCAAATTCCTGAGGGCTGTTTTGAAATGCCTTTAATTGAAAGTGATGTAAACCCAATTAAGCAAAATGAAGATTTCTATTGGGTCATCACAGGGAGGGCAGGGGCTTGGTTCAGTTCAGTTACTCAGTCGAGTCTGACTCTTTGTGACTCCATGGACTGCAGTATGCCAGGCCTCCGTGTCCATCACTATTTCCTGGAGCTTGTTTAAACTCATATCCATCTAGGTGGTGATGCCATCCAACCATCTCATCCTCTGTTGTCCCCTTCTCCTCCTGCCTTCAATCCTTCCCAGCATCAGGGTCTTTTCCAATGAGTCAACTCTTTGCCATCAGGTGCCCAAAGTATTGGAGTTTCAGCTTCAGCATCAGTCCCTCCAAGGGATCTTCAGGACTGATTTCCTTTCAGATTCACTGGTTTGATCTCCTAGCAGTCCAAGGGACTCTCAAGAATCCTCTCCAACACCACAGTTCAAAAGCATCAATTCTTTGGTACTCAGCTTCTTTATGGTCCAACTCTCACATCCCTTCATGACTACTGGAAAAACCATAGCTTTGACAATATGGACCTTTGTCGGCAAAGTAATGTCTCTGCTTTTTATGCTGTCTAATTCGTCATAGTTTTTCTTCCAAGGAGCAAGCATCTTTTAATTTCATGGGATTTTGGAGCCCAAGAAAATAAAGTCTGTCACTGTTTCCATTGTTTCCCCATCTATTTGCCATGAAGTGATGGGACCAGATGCCATGATCTTTGTTTTATGAATGTTGAGTTTTAAGCCAACTTTTTCACTCTCCTTTTCCACTTTCATCAGGAGGCTCTTTACTTCCTCTTCGCTTTCTGCCATAAGGGTGGTTTCATCTGCATATTTGAGGTTATTGATATTTCTCCCAGCAATCTTGATTCCAGTTTATGCCTCATCCAACCTGGCATTTCACATGATGTACTCTGCATATAAGTTAAATAAGCAGGGTGACAATAGACAGGACTGTAGCAATTATTGGAGCCAGCACAGGATTGGAGCCAGGAATGCTCTCTTCATCTCTCAACACTGCTTCTCTCTGCTTGTTTGTCTTCCTAAAACCCGTAGACTGAGAACTGGTCTCTGGCTGCAAGTGCAGAAATCCCAGGGGAGGCTTCCGTCTGGACTGACTTAAGTCACATGCTGCTCTGGTGACGGCACCCTAGAATCACCGACTGCAGCGGGGGAAGGGCTAAACCCCTCAAAGAAAGGATGCCTTGGAACTTCCCTGGTGATTCAGTGGCTAAGAGTTCACATTCCCAATGCAGGGGGCCAGGGTTCAATCCCTGGTCAGGGAACTAGATCCCACATGCCTCAACTAAGACCCAGCACAGTCAGGTAAATAAAAAAAATTTTTTTTTTTTTTAGAAAGGGATGCCTTTCCTGGAAGAAAGGAGGGTGCTGGATAACAGGCTTGTTTCTAGGGGCCAGAGCATGGACTGAAAGAGAATGACTGCTGACTAAGAAGCCCTGGCTTGCTTCTAAATGTTCAGAGGAATGCACTTACCTTCAGCAACTGCTGCTCTGTGCACTTGGATGAGTAGAAAAAAGGTAAAGAAATAGAAAAATAGCAATATGAAAGTTGCAACAAATTCAGCTTGACATTCCACTCCCTGAGTATACATCCTAACATGAGAGCGCGTGGGTGACATGAACCTCATTGAACTTCCCCAAGGAACAAATATCTCTTCCCCCTGACTAAGTGAACTGTTTAAATACGTAGGTTTTTCCTAGAACTTGGCACTTAAATTCAAGTCTTTTATTTAGTGCTTAGTCAGAAAAGCAGAGCCCAGTTCCAGCACAGCAGGGGAATACTGTGCGGGGCTTACAAAGAGGCAGTTGCTCAGGTGGTGTATCCCTAGATTTCTCAGCGCAATTTTGCCTGTATGTAATGTTTGCCACATATACAGACAGATTTTAGAAATTAAACTCCGATAAGATAGGGTAATTATGTTTTTGTAAGTGCATCTGAATGTATTATTCAACTGAAATTTCTTTACTGAAACTCTTTCCCATTTCTGTGAGTATCTGGTAGAAATGGGAAAAATAACTAATTAGATTTGGGAGAGGTAAGGTGTGACATTGTTGCAACATAGGAGGCTTATTTTAAAATATTTACTTATTTATTTATTTGGCTGTGCTGGGTCTTAGTTGTGGCATGTGGGTTCTAGTTCCTGGACCAGGGATTGAACCCAGACTCCCTGCATTGAGAGCTCAGAGTCTTAGCCACTGGACCACCAGGGAAGTCTCTGAAACACTTTTTAATTTGTGTAGAGCTTCTTATATTTTACTCATTCTTTAAAATTCTGCTTGACGCTTTAATGGTATATTTAAGGATAGACCCACAGGCCTAGGTTCTTTGGGATCATCTGATTCAGTCTTCCAGTTAATTCTTAAATCCCAAAGGACCATCTGGGGTAGGATTGAATACCGTGGTAACCTAGGATACCTCTCAGATAGAGCAAGCCTCTGATCTTCAGACAACTGTAACCACTAAAACGATGTTCCCTGTGTTTTGAGCCGATTCTGAATTCCCGTAGCTTATACCCTTTGATGTAGTGTATGTGCTCCCAGAGCCATATGGAAATCATCTCATCCCTCTTCCTCTTGGCAGCATTTCAAGCCTTTGAAGAGACCAGTCATGTCCCTACATGTTCCTTTATATTGTCCCCTGCTTTCTTCTCACCAGTTGTTCCTGAAGATGATGGTGATAATGATGACACTAGAAATAATAAATATTCAACATTTTTTGGTTTATATATATATATATATTATATGCCAGATGTCGTTTTAAGCAGCTTATATATATTAACTCATATAAATCTTATTACAAACCTATGAAATGAATAGTATTCCCACTTTATAGGTGAGCCACAGAGAGGTTAAATAACGTGCCCAGAGTTTGCAGCTAGTAAGTAGCAAAGCCTGACTTGGAACTAGGCGGTTTGGCCCCTAAGACTGCCGGCCTAACACCGTTGTGAGAGGAGACTCCTCTGACGTGAGCCAAGGCTGGCCACAGTCTCCATCAGAATGACGTCTAGTAGAGGATACAGTGCTTCAGAGGCTGTCTATGGGCTGCTTTCTGCTCAGTAAGTTTCTATTAACGCCACCCAAGTGTCCACGCGGTACCTTGTAAACAGTGAAGCAAAGCGGAGTTCTTCAACTCTCTTTACCCGTGTGGTTATGCCTCTGCCTCATTCAGTGTGTCATGCTGACTCAGACTAAGCCAATTAGAAAAATTACTACAGGTTTTCCCCCGGTATCTGGGTACCTGGAACTAGGAACCACAAATGATAGGAGAGCGTTCTCATTGGATGTGAGGCTTGACCACTTCTGTTAAAGCAGCCAGGGTCCATCACTTTGGGATCTGGGGTAGCTTCCTGTAGCTGCTGTTCAACTCAGAAGAGCTGGCGTCGCATGGCTTCATTAGTATTTAGTTCTATAACAAGAGGTTTTTATTTTTTAAATTGTTCCTGATCAAATCTCTGACATTCCCTTTAGGATTTGATTAAAGTTGAGAATCTTTGTAAAAGTAGTGACCCATGATTAAATATAATGAACAGAAATGGACTTATAGCAGTAAGCCCTAGAAGTTTAAGCAAAGCTGAGTATGTATTGAAAGATAAACATATAATTTTTAGAGTTAAAATTGTATAATGTTGCTATTACAAGCATATTAACTAACTCTGGAAACTAGCCCGAACTGCTGGGACCTACTTAAAATATCTTTGAAGTAAATAATGTTGCTCAAGTCCATAAGACATCATTTGCTTTATTTTTGAGTGTCTCATACAGCGTCCTGAGAGCTACACTCCAAGGCTCCTAAGCTCATAGCTGAGTTCTAGATAAGCCAATGTCGCCCTATCTGCACAACAGGTTGCATGTTGTTGTGTAGAGCACGGCATTGCAGAAGTGGGGATGGCAAAGTCACTGCACCCCGGTGATGACCACAATTAATAAGAGGTGATATAGACGGTTGATAAGAAATTGCATATTTTGTCAAACCTTCAAATTTTCTAGTTTCAGTACAGACCACTGTAACTCACAAGTCTCACTCATTCCTTCAGTTAACAGCTAAGGGCTCACAGGCCTATTGATAACTTCTGGGAATCCAATAAGTCATAATCCTCCACCTTAACCAAGTGTCAAAGTGATAGTGGACATTGGTCATCAAATCAAATGTCATGATGTACCTCCTGATGTGAGGCGTGAGGAAGGACACAGTATTTCCCTGTTAGTTCCTGCCACGCTTGTTTAACCTGAACTTAATCATGGAGAAATAGTCAGACAAATCCAGATTTGCGGGCGATATATGAAACTGACCTGGACACTCTAAAAATGTCAAGATCAAGAAAAGAAGGAAGAAAAAGCCAGGGAACTCTTGCAGGATAAAGAGATTACAGAAGTACGGTAATTAAATGCAATGAATGAAACCTGACTGTGTCCTGAATTTTAAAAAAAGCTTTAAATGTCATTGTTAGGAAGTTTGGGAAGTTTGAATATCTACTCTATATCATATTATTACATATTATATTATATATACGCTATGGGCTCCCCAGGTGGCTCAATGGTAAAGAATCCTCCTACAATGCAGGAGATGCAGGTTTGACCCCCTGAGATGGGAAGATCCCCTGGAGAAGAAACTGGCTACCCACTCCTATATTCTTGCCTGGGAAATTCCATGGACAGAGTAGCCTGGCAGGCTACAGTCAATGAGGTTGGACTTAGCAAGTAAATAACAACGTACTCTATAATTTATTGTATTAATGTTACATTTTTGGAGTATGATGATGGTAATTTATATAAGAATGTCTTTTTTCTTAAGAGACACATATTATTAAAGTTTTATTGTTCAGTAGCTAAGGACTGCAGTATGCCAGGCTCCTCTGTCCTTCCCTATTTCCCAGAGTGTGCTCAAATTCATGTCCATTGAGTCAGTGATGCTACCTATTAAGAGATAAATGTCCTGATGCCTAAAGCTTTCAAATGTTTCATTAAAAAGATTTTGTATGTCTATTAATAGGTATAATAATATCTATTTTATATTTTCTATTATACATTGATTTTATATTTTATATTAATAGGTATATCAATAGCAATAGTATGTGTGTGTATATATACATATGGTGGTGCTAGCGGTAAAGAACCTACCTGCCAATGCAGGAGATGTGGGTTCAATCTCTGGGTCAGGAAGGTCCCCCGGAGGAGGAAACGGCAATCCACTCCAGTATTGCCTAGAAAATTCCATAGACAAAGGAGCCTGGAGGGCTCCAGTCCATGGAGTCACAAAGAGTCAAACATGACTTAGCGACTAAACAACAGAGAAGCAAAACCATACTGTCAGCAAACAGTAATGGTTGCCAGGAAGGAGGGGTTGATTACAAAGGGCCCAGAGTAATTCTTCGGACAGAGGCATCTGCTCTAAAACTTGCTTGTAATGGTAAGTATACAACTGCATGTGTTTGTCGAAACTTATGTAACTATACACCGAGAAGGGTAAATTTACTGTGTGTGTAAACTACTCTCTTATTTAAAACAGACAACAAGCATAGAAATCTTGGAAAACAGACATTACTTCCAAATTTAGTAATAACAACAGCAATAACAGTGAAGTTAAGATAATTACACATGGTGCTAACTCAGCCAGGACACCTTGAAAAGGGTTTCTGTGGGAAGTGACACCCAAGAGAACAGAGCTTGAAGGCCAGGGTGGGAGTCAGCCGCAGAGTTAAGGCTGCACTTGGGGAACTGCCGGCGGACCAGAAGGGTTGGCACAGAGGGCTTGTGTGTGAAGATGGTGGGAGTGGAGCCAGGAGAGATGCAGCAAGCACAACCCCAAGAGAGCTGTTTTTCACTTGGAAGGCCAGGAGGGCCTAGGCGAGATTTTCAGCAAGTATAACCAGACCAAGGCTTGGAGTGTGGAGAAGCCTGGGTACAAACCAGCTGGGAGACTGGTGGAACAAGCCAGATAACACACAAGGGGCGTCAGAGCAGGGGAGGGTGTTGGGGAAGCCGAGAGAGCTAGAACCTGAAGGGCTTGGCTGCTGAGCGGATGGAGGTTGCAGAGAAGGAAGGAACGGGGAGGAAGAGGGAGCCCAGGGTGACTGGCTGGTTGGTGCTACTCTTCTCTGCAGGGCATGCAGGAGAGAGAGGAGGAAGGGCTTCAGACAGAGGGTGGTAGAGGGGAGAAAGGCTCTGCTCAGTTTCGACGTGCTGAACTTGAAGGGCCAGAGGGAGGCCTTGTTGAAGTGTCTGAAGCCCAGGAAACAGGCCTGGCCTGGTGACTCGCGGGCATCCTGGTGTTAAGTGAAATCACAGATTTTGAGATTTCCCAGTTAGAGTGTAGAGACAAGGAGGAGGCAGGGCATGGAACCTGAGAAGCAGGGCGAAAGAAAGGAGAAGGCCAGCCAAAGAAACCAACGAGAGACAGAGAGGTGGGAGGAAGCCTAGGAGCCAGGCCGAGAGGAGGTGTGTTTGCAGAGGAGCAACACAACGCAAGACAGCACTCAGGGCCTGAGGGCAGTGACGGACACTAGTCCTTTCCGTTCTGCAACTGGGAAGTCCCAGGAGTTTCAGGAAGGCGCGGGTCAGATGGCCAAGGACCAGGCGTTTAACTAAAGGAAGCATAGAGCCAAATAGGGATGAATATTCTTAGCAGACATTTGGCCAGAAGAGTAGAGACATAGTCGTGTTACCAACTCAGGGATCAATGTTCTCCCTTAATTAATGAAACATGAGCTCTCTCTGCCTTGCCCCTCAGGTAACCAGGTTGGAGGTCTGGGTATCTGAGGTCTCAGCCTTATGGTTGCTTCAATAGATTTGTGGCCAGGATTTCCAGAGAACCGTTTCCAGGAATTCCACTCATATGACAGCAGCCCCTCAGAGTTTGTTTGTTTGTTTATTTATGAAAGGGTGGAAGCATTTCTCTCCCTGTACCTGGTTAACTGTGAACTATCCAGGTGATAGGGTAAGCCGCAAAGAGCTGCCTGCTCTCAAATTTATGAGACGTGTTGGCTCAGAAACAGAACTGTCCAAAGGACACCCACAGGCATGACTGGATGTGGGTGTCAAACAATTTTCTCGGAAATGGGTTTCTTTCCCCATTTCTCACTCGTGCTTTCCAGGCTGAGTGCTATTGACAGCCCCCGTGTGTGGTTTCCAGACTTCAATCTTCCAGATCTGAGTCCAGTGCAAAGAGCAGCCATCTCCACCCCAGTGCCAGGATAAGTCCAGAATGGCCTGGCTCAGGGGAGCATGCAGGCCCAGGTCACATGTTTTCATGGGAACTTTCTGGGCTGGGAGTGGCCAAAAGGGAAATGTGGGCACAGTGAACAGGAGACCATTGGTGAATGGGTGTTGGGGAACCCAAACCACAGAATTCACAGCATCTGCCTCATCTGCCTATCAGAAATCGAGGTAGGGTTTCAAAAAATATATTTTAAAAGAACTGTAGATTCACAGGAAGTTACTAAAAATAGTCCAAAGAGATCCATTGAACTCTTCCCCCAATTGCCCCAAACTACATAATTACAGCACATTATCAAATCTGGGAATTTAACATTGGTACAAATGCGTGAGTATAAATCCATCACATTTTACCACATATATAAAACCTGTACTCACCAGTGCAATCAAGATACAGGGCTAGTCCATGACCACAAAGATCCTCCTCATTCTATCATATCACTCCCCTCACCCCTAACTCCGGCAACCACTCACATTTTCCATTGCTAATTGAGAATGTTGTATACAAGTCATTCCCTTTTGTTGCTGAGTGGTATTTTATGGTATGGATTGTTGACCTAGCAGAAATAGACTGTCAGATATTTCTTCAGCAAAGATGGGTTTATTTAGTATCAGCAAAAAATTGCATTTCCGAGTCTACAACCAAGGTGAGCCCCGTGCAAGTTCCCAGGCAAGGGAAGGAGAACACTCTCACTGAAGGAAGAGGAAATCGGGAAGGCTACAGTAAACAGAGTCCCTGGCTTTGCATTGACAGAGTTTTTGGCAGGAAAGAAAGGAGTTTTCCGTCTTTCTTTTGGGCCCAATTGTTGTCCCCAGCATGAGAGCTCCCCATTTTGGACTCTAATTGAGATTTCTGTTTATGAAATTTTTTACAGGATGTACTTCCCAGGTGGAGCTAGTGGTAAAGAACCCACCCATCAATGCAAGAGACATGAGACGAGGGTTCAGTCTCTGGGTGGGGGAAGATCCCCTGGAGAAGGGCATGGCAAACAACTCCAGTATTCTTGCCTGGAGAATCCCATGGACAGATGAGCCTGGCGGGCTATGGTCCTTAGGGTCACAAAGAGTCGAACACGACTGAAGTGACTTAGTGGGTAGCACCACAGTTTATTTAACCACTCAGCTACTGAGGGGTATTTTGGTTGTTTCCACTTATGGGCTATTTTTTTTAAGTTTTTATTGCAGTATAATTGATTTACAATAGTGTGCTTAATCTTTGCTATATAGAAAAGTAACTCTGTTATACGTATATATTCTTCTTCATATTCTTTTCCACAGAGTTTCACTGTGGTCTCAATTTGCATTTCCCTAATGGCTACTGCTGCTGCTGCTAAGTCACTTCAGTCATGTCTGACTCTGTGCGACCCCATAGATGGCAGCCCACCAGGCTCCCCCGTCCCTGGGATTCTCCAGGCAAGAGAGTGGGTTGCCATTTCCTTCTCCAATGCATGAAAGTGAAAAAAGAGAGTGAAGTCACTCAGTCGTGTCTGATTCTTAGAGACCCCATGGACTGCAGCCCACCAGGCTCCTCCATCCATGGGATTTTCCAGACAAGAGTACTGGAGTGGGGTGCCACTGAGAATGGCTAGCAACGTTGAACACCTTATCATGTGCTTATTTACCATCACGTATCATCTTTGTCTGAGTGTCTCTTCATGTTTTTTGTTCATTTTCCAATTGGATCTTTTTTTTTTTAATGTAGAGTTTTGAGAGTTTTCTCAGTACAGTTTTTCAAGATTCTTAAATATCATTTTTCCAAGCACAGAGCGTATTCTAATTTAGTTCTAACCAGCAGGGTGTTGACTCTGAACATCTTTGCTTCAATACAGATACTATGATCCAACCTTTTATTATTCAATAGGGGCATTTTCCCCATAACACTTTTGAAAATACTGTCTAGCATCTTCTGCTCTTTCTGCCAGCCATGCCCTGAGCCTTAGTCCCGTGCTGCCTCCATAGCAAGCAGCCCTGGCTTTAGCCTCAGACATCCTCCTGACCTCATTGTCAGCTTTGTGATCTGAAATGAAGTCTGGACAACTGTACCCTTTTTCAAGGACCCACATGCTCCTTAGTTGTTGTTGTTCAGTTGCTCAGTTGTGTCTGACTCTGCAGTCTCATAAACTGCAGCATGACAGGCTTCCCTGTCCTTCACCAACTCCTAGAGCTTGCTCAAACTCATGTCCATTGAATCGGTGATGGCATCTAACCATCTTATCCTCTCTCACCCCATTCTTTTCCTGCCTTCAATCTTTCCCAGCATCAGGGTCTTTTCTAATGAGTCAGCTCTTTGCAGCAGATGGTCAAAGTATTGGAGTTTCAGCATCAGTTCCTCCAATAAATATTCAGGACTGATTTCCTTTAGGAGTGATGGTTTGATCTCCTTGCAGTCCAAGGGACTCTTAAGAGTCTTCTCCAACACCACAGTTCAAAAGCATCAATTCTTCAGTGCTCAGTCTTCTTTATGGTCCAACTCTCACATCTGTACTGGAAAAACCATACCTTTGACTATACGGACATTTGTTGGCAAAGTAATGTCTCTGCATTTTAATATGCTGTCTAGGTTTGTCATAGCTTTTCTTCCAAGGAGCAAGCATCTTTTAATATCATGGCTGACTATGGAGAACAGTGTGGAGATTCCTTAAAAACTGGAAATAGAACTGCCACATGACCCAGCAAACCCACTGCTGGGCATACACATCGAGGAAACCAGAATGGAAGGAGACACGTGTACCCCAGTGTTCATCACAGCACTGTTTTCAATAGCCAGGACATGGAACCAACCTAAATGTCCATCAGCAGATGAACGGATAAGAAAGCCATGGTACATATATACAATGGAATATTACTTGGCTGTCAAAAGGATACATTTGAATCAGTTCTAATGAGGTGGATGAAACTAGGGCCTATTATACAGAGTGAAGTAAGCCAAAAAGAAAAACACCAATACAGTATACTAACGCATATATATGGAATTTAGAAAGATGGTAATGATAACCCTGTATGCGAGACAGCAAAAGAGACACAGATGTATAGAACAGTCTTTTGGACTCTGTGGGAGAAGGCGAGGGTGGGATGATTTGAGAGAATAGCATTGAAACGTGTATATTATCACATGTGAAACAGACCGCCAGTCCAGTTTCGTTGCATCAGACAGGGTGCTCAGGGCTATTGCACTGGGATGACCCAGAGGGATGGGATGGGGAGGGAGGTGGGAGAGGGGCTCAGGATGGGGAACACATGTACACCCATGGCTGATTCATGTCAATGTATCTTTGTCAATGGCAAAACCACTACAATATTGTAAAGTAAGTAGCCTCCAATTAAAATAAATAAAATTTTTAAAAAGAAAAAAGAAAAAAAAATTTGTCCATTTCATCTAAATTGTCATATTGATGTTTATAAAGTTGGTCATAGTAAAAAAAAAATAATAATAATATCATGGCTACAGTCACCATCTGCAGTGATTTGGTGATCTCTAGATGCAAAAATAAAGATATGCTAGTAAATCAATCAATCAATAATGTTAGTAGGTACCTGTGCATTACAACTCTGTGCACTAGACAGTCTGGGATTTATCTGCTATCCAGAAAAGCAAAGAATAATAGGAAAGGGCAGAAACTTAAAAATCTGACATCCTAAAGACAGTGGCCCCCTTTGAAGACCGTCAATTTGTAGCCACAGATAGGAAACAGAAGAATGTGTACTACCATGTGAAGCAAGCTGGAAAGAAAAAGGCACATATTGTCAGATGTCACTTATATGTGGAATCTAAACCATGACACAAATGACTTCTTACCAAACAGACTCACAGACACAGAAAACAAATTTTTGGCTACCAAAGGGGGAATGAAGGTACAGAATTAATTAGGAATTTTAGATTAAAAAACTATATATAAATAATTGTATTACATATTATATATTATATTAAAAACAATATTACATAATGTATTATAAACAATGATAAACAAACAACAGGGCCTACTGTATGGCACAGGGAATTATATTCAGTATCATGTAAAAGAATATGAAAAAGAATATATATATATTATGTATAATTGAATCACTTTGCTGTACACTTTAACACAGCATAGTAAATCAAATATATTTCAATTAAAAAAATTTGGGACTTTCCTGGCAGTCCAATGAAGGGGGCACAGGTTCCATTTGTAGTTGGGAAACTAAGGTCTCACGTGCTGTGGGGTGCAGCCAGAATTTTTTTTAAATAGAGAAGAAGAAGAATGTGGGAGAGGAGGGAGGCCTTGGGGAGGAAGTCTTGGGTATACCACACAGAACAATGGCCTTCCCTGGCGCACTTGGGGCCTTTGGCAGGTTATTTTTAACTGCCACCTTGTAAAGTCAATGTTTGCACTTTGATAAGTGTCCCGCCCAGTGGCTTGTTCTAAACTCTGGCCTGGGAGGTGCCTGGAAGAGCCTAGGCGTGGTACGTGAGAGGGAAAGGGGTGAGCGAGATACAATGATCCTGTAGCCGCCAGCCCTGATATTCCTGAGGATCAAACAGTGTGCATTGTGCCCTGTCTGCATCACCTGGTCATGAGTTGTCGCTGGAATTTGTGGAATGGATTATTCCCTTGGAGTTACCCAATACCCCTGAACAATGGGCTCACACATTCTTACTTTTACATAAGAGCTAATAAGGAACGTTCCCTGCACATAATCAGAAGCGGAAAGCTGGTACCTGACTGTCAGCTGGCCTGCCTTCCTCCTCTCTCTTTCTGTTTCTCCTTCTTCTCCCCCTCCCCATTCTGCCTTCTCCACCTCCCTGCCTTCTTCCCCTCCTCCTGTCTTTAAGAAAGAAAAGAGTGAGGAAGGGAAAGCAAGAAAGATCCATTATGCAGAGGTCCCTGCGAAAATGATGCCACAAGTTGGAGGGAAGATAAATACAGGAAATTAAGGGATATCCTGGGGTTTTCAACAGCCTCCCTGGTGGCTCAGACATTAAAGAGTTTGCCGGCAATGCAGGAGACCCAGGTTCAATCCCTGGGTCAGGAAGATCCGCTGGAGTAGGAAATGGCTACCCACTCCAGTATTCTTGCCTGGAGAATTCCATAGACAGAGGAGCCTGGTGGGCTACAGTTCATGGGGTCCCAAAAAGTGGGACAGGACTGAGCGGCTAATACAAATACACTCACACTGGGGTTTTCACTTCATAGAATTTGCTTTTATTTATTTTTTTGTTTTTTTCTCATTGAATATGCTTCTAAACAAAAGACATGAAAGTACAAGGTAATTGTTGCAAGGCCCTGCTTTACTCACACGTTCAGATTTAGGAGCTGAGAAAGTCCCCTCTCCAACTGCAACATTTCAGGGTTCTTTGGTTGCATGAGATACAAAGCCCAACTCAAACCATGTCAAACAAAAAAACACACGGATTGACTCAGCACTGGAAGGTCGGAAGCAGTCGGCTCAGAGTTGATTTGATTTAGTAACTTGTCAGACATCTTTCGGAGAAGGCGATGGCACCCCACTCCAGTACTCTTGCCTGGAAAATCCCATGGACAGAGGAGCCTGGTAGGCTGCAGTCCATGGGGTTGTGAAGAGTTGGACATGACTGAGCGACTTCATTTTCACTTTTCACTTTCATGCATTGGAGAAGGAAATGGCAACCCACTCCAGTATTCTTGCCTGGAGAATCCCAGGGACGGGGGAGACTGATGGGCTGCCGTCTACGGGGTCTCACAGAGTCGGACACGACTGAAGTGACTTAGCAGTAGCAGCAGCAGCAGACTTCTTTTTTAAAAAATAATTTTATTTATTTCTTTATTTTTGGCTGTGCTGGGTCCTCATTGCTGCACAGGCTTTTTTCTCTAGTTGCGGCATGGCGAGCAGGGACTACTGTCTAGTTGCGGTACACAGGCTCCTCACTTCAGTGGCCTTTCTTGTTGTGGAGCACGGGCTCTAGGGCCTGTGGGCTTTAGTCGTTGTGGCATGTAGGCTCAGTAGTTGTGACTCCCATGCTCTAGATCATGGGCTCAGTAGCTGTGGCTCAGGGGCTCGGTTACTCTGAGGCATGTGGGATCTTCCTGGATCAGGGATTGAACCCTGTATCCTGCACTGGCAGGTGGATCCTTTACCCCCGAGTCACCAGGGAAGCCCCAGGCATCTTTACCTTCTATGGTGTCAATGTCAAACTTAGGCCAGCTCCCTGTTTCAACGTCTATCTGCAGAGAGAGGAGGCCAGTCCCCACTGCTGGCTGATAGCCCGTAACCAACCCTCAGGCTTGGGAACCGTCATGGGCTGGCTAGCTGGAGCTTGGCTTTCCTGACCCGGTCCCTGCATCGTGGAGGTGGGCTCATTCGGAAATGTAGTCACCATGGCTGCCTCACAGTGAACGAAGTGAAGGAAGGACAAAGTGGATGCTGGGGCGGCCACTGAAATGCCCACCACTACATCTCCCGGCAAAGGTTCCTCTGATTCCTGTCCTGAGGATGAAAACTCCTTTAAGAGAACATCAAGCCTCTCTGAAATTTGAGATAAAATCAAAATAGTAACAGTGAATTTACACTAAAACGTATCGAGAGAGAAAATTTTTACTAACACAAATGTCAGTGAGCTATGAACTCATTTTCTTTCTCTATACTTGAATTAACTCATGAGCCCTAATTTCTACTTAGTAATAGAAATCAAGATTTTTTCTAATTGAAGATGATTCAATTACTTCTGGTTTAAATCCTGATCCTTTTTTTTATTGTTATTTTCTGGAAAGCACAGGTTAGAATTTTTAAAATTTATTAATTTTTAATTGGAGGATAATTGCTTTACAATACCATGTTAGTTTCTGCTGTACATTAACATGAATCAGCCATAGGTACACGTATGTCCCCTCCCTCTCAAACCTCCCTCCCACCTCCCAGCCCAGTTGCTTCAGCTTCAGTCCCTCCAGACCCTATAGACTACAGCATCCCAGGCTTCCCTGTCCTTCTCCATCTCCCGGAGCTTGCTCAAACTCATGTCCATTGAGTCAGTAATGCCATCCAACCATCTCATCCTCTGAGATGCCCCCTTCTCATCCTACCTTCAGTCTTTCTCAGCATCAGGGTCTTTTCCAGTGAGTCAGCTCTTCACATTAGGTGGCCAAAAGATTGGAGATTCAGATTCAGCCTCAGTCCTTCCAATGAACATTCAGGGTTGATATCCTTTGGGATTGGTTAGTTTGATCTCCTTGCAATCCAAAGGATTCTTAAGAGTCTTCTCCAGCTGATGTCTGTGGGCTACCCCTGTCCTGAGGCTTCCCGGTCCATCCACCATGAGGCTATAAGCCAGCCCACTGGCTTTTTCTCTGCCACACTCTTGCCCCATCTCAGGAAGGAAGAACGGAAACAATGAGATATCTGCCTCTTTTCTGTGCTGCTCTGGCACTGCAGCAAATGTGGAGGGGGCATAGAGAGTCTGTCTCAGAGGGCTCTCTGGCTGGACCTGCCCTGTGGTCATTGCCACTCTGGTGTAGCCCTGCATGCTGGCACAGGAGAGTCTGTGAGAATGTTTCCTTTCAGAATTCTCCAAGGGGAGTGGAGGGACAAGTCTTCCCACTCCCGGATCCGCAGTTCTTCTGAGGGTTTCTTCCCCTTCTATCCCGAGGGTTGAACTTTGCATCAGCCATCCTGACCAATGACTTGCTCTTTTGCTCTTTTTCTTGTTTTCCTTCCAGTCCAGCAAAAGCAAAGCTTTTTTTAAAAAAAAATCACCTCTGTCGAGTTTGGAGGAAGGGGGAAAGTTTACATAATTTTCCTTCTTTTAAATCTCTTGGTTATGGCATGCTGCTGCTGCTAAGTCACTTCAGTCGTGTCCGACTCTGTGTGACCCCATAGATGGCAGTCCATCAGGCTCCCGGTCCCTGGGATTCTCCAGGCAAGAACACTGGAGTGGGTTGGCATTTTCTTCTCCAATGCATGAAAGTGAAAAGTGAAAGTGAAGTCGCTCAGTCGTGTCTGACTCTTCGCGACCCCATGGACTGCAGCCCACCAGGCTCCTCCGTCCATGGGATTTTCCACTTATGGCATAAACCTTACTGTTCAGTAGTTTTGATCTAGGTCTGGGCATTGACTACCGTCATCTGATTTGGAACCATTTGCTCAAATTTAATATTGAAATAGAACTTTCGTACAAATGAAACGACGATATACTCAAATGAATTTCTTATTGGTTTTGTTCTTGGAAACACATTTGGCACAATTTCTCTCTTACTGGGGCTCCTGGTCCAATTCTTTTGAGTTGAGTGATGATATATTGAGATCGAATAGTCCCTTTTTTTCTTCAGAGATTCACATTTCTTTTCTTCTTTATTACTTATATTTATGTAAATTTATTTATTTATTTATTTCTCTTATTTGTTTTTGGCTGTGCTGGGTATTTGTTGCTGTGTCTGGGCCTTTCTCTCGTTGCAGTGAGTGAGGGCTGCGCTTTAGCCGCGGTGTGTAGGCTTCTCGTTTCAGTGGTTTCTCTCGGGTGGAGCCCGGGCTCTTGGGCACATGAGCTTCAGTAGTTGTGGCTCTCGGGCTCTAGAGCTCGAGTTTGGTAGTTGTAGTGCTTAGATTTAGTTGCTCTATCGCATGTGGAATCCTCCTGGACTAGGGATTGAACCTCTGTCCCCTGCATTGGCAGGCAGATTCTTAACCACTGGGTGACCAGGGAAGTCCTCTTATTTTTAATATTGGAAAAAAAAAAAAAGGTCTTGTCTGAAAAAGCTCCTGCTTGCAAAACAAATAGGAAGGCATTTAGTAGTAAATGAGAATTATTTCAGCTGCCAGTAATGGACTGGTTTTCTAAGGCACAGATTAAAGAGGTATTGGGTTAACACTGGGTCAAATACTTTTAATAGGTAGTATTGCAACTTTGTGTCCAGTCCCCTTTTTTCCCTGGGGAATCAGCTTCATAACAGTTCTAGGCTCCTGAAACAAACCCTGGACCAGCAGCCGTGATGGGCAGCTCCCAGCCACAGCTTACTCTCCATCCTCCATGGTCTTGTTAATCAATGTACACTTCTTGCTTCCTTCATTGCTTAGCTGAGAGTAATACCACTGAAATGGGGGGAGTTGCCATGGGATTAAAACTTGTGTATTGTTCTGTTATCCTTAATATATTTAGTTGCTTTTCCTTGTTTCTCAGTTGACACTGAACCTGACATTCTAGGTGAATAAGCACTAAGCACCCACAAGATGAATCCTAAAAGCTGAAGAAAATACAATCTACTGGGATAACCCAATAAAATGAGGGTGTGTCCAATGTTCCAACACCAGCATCATAGAGGGACTGAGCTATATTCACTCTGAAGATAAAGACAAATATAATTCATCTTTGGAGATATTTGTGAGAATTTGTAACACTGTACATATAATGTGATGATACAGTGTAGTATAAGGTAGCGATTAGGAGCCCAGTTTTTGTAGTCATAGCCTTGGGTTTAAAACAGCTCAGCTACTTTCTTACCCCAGGCAAGATACTTAACCCTGTTCAACTCAAGCTCTCCCTCCAGTGCACCATGAATAGTGTACATGTGGGACTTCCCAGGTGGTCCAGTGGTTAAGAATCCACCTTGCAATGCAGAGGATGCAGGTTCAATCCCTGGTCAGGAAACTAAGATCCTACATGCCATGGTGCAATTAAGCCGTGTGCCTCAACTGAGCCTGCATGCTTGGAGCCCACTCACCACAATTAGAGAGCCTGAGCCCTGCAAGGAAAGATCCTGCATGACACAATGAAGATCCCACATGCTGCAACCAAGACCCAATGCAACCAAATAAATAAATGTTAAAAAAAAATAATGTACATGTGTGCCAAGAGATTGGTCCTCTCAGCCCTGGAGGGGCTCGGAAACATCACCATAATCTGAGCTTCCACATCTGTTCATCATAACCGTATTATCCTCATGAGGTCAGTTTAAGGATTAAATGCAGGCAATCTCCCCCCCACCCCAAAGTGTTCAGTAGAGAAGCGATCACCAAATGACGGCATGCCCTAAACACATGGTCCTCTCCAGCCATCCAATTTAGCCAGCGTTTGAAAAATGTCTGAAAGGTAATTACTTCCCACTTCATTGCACACAAAGAATCCTGAAAGCCATTTTCAAGGCCGTCAAAGAAATCATTCCTTTCTAGGAAGGTCAGTGTTGATGGCCACTGGAATCAAACCCTGCTCTCTCTGCCAACTTGCTCTTGAAGGCTTCCTTTTTTTTTTACAGTAAGTAGCTAGAAAGTATAAACACTTCATCCTCCAGTTCCATTGGGAATAAAATAATTTCCTCAAATATGAGAGCCTCCTGTAGTTGATTTTCCATACACAGGAAGCATTAGGGCCCAACTTTATCTTTCTTCATATAGCAGATCCTGATGGCTGTTTTGTTTTGTTGTGTGTGTGTGTGTTAGTCACTCTGTCATGATCCGACTCTGTGACCCCATGGACTTTAGCCCACCAGGCTCCTCTGTCCATGGAATTCTCCAGGCCAGAATACTGGAGTAGGTAGCTATTCCCTTCTCCAGGGAATCTTCCCAACCCAGGGATCGAACCCTAGTCTCCTGTATTGCAAGTGGATTCTTTACTATCTGAACCAGGATTTCAGACCTAGGTGGTGCTTTAGGGGTTATTACAACTCCTTCATTTTTCTTTACTTGTCTCTACTCTGACCCATTGTGCATTGATTTTTACAGATTAAACACTCATAAAATATTTCTTGCATTTCCAAGCTTTTAGGGGTAGGGCACAACCCTTATTGGAGCTCTCAGGTTCAAATATATATGCTTACTCTGATCATAACACGTAGTACGTAGCAGATGAATTGTCAGTTTAGCTGTCTGTTTCCCCCTAACTGAGAATTCCATGCCATATCTCACTTTTGGAACCCTGTCTCCCTGGGACCTGGCACAATGACTGATGCAAAGCAGACACTCGACAAGTCTTTATGGTTGTCATTGTCAATCGAAACATAAAGATGTAGCCCAAGCCAGTTGGATTTAGACTTGTCTGGAGACACAGTAAGTTGGCCGAAGAATGGTGTCCTCATGGAGCCTAGACTGTGACGGGACACCCAAGGGCAACTTGTCACCATTACCCAGCACGACTGGGTGGTCAGCATTTTTAGCCTGTAGCTTCTCGCCATGGTCACAAGAGAAATGCAATCTCTGATGGGTGCTCTGCCCATTGTCCTCAGTCATCATGGCCCTAAGGCCAGTCCTGGTCCCTCCCCAAGGAGGCTGACCTGTGCGGGTTTCACTTCTCAGGCTCCTCAATCAGCTGCCTTCTAGGAGGGTGTGGACAATGGAAGATACCAGTACACGTAGAAGGAAATTAATATTTTCATTGGATGTTGCCAGCCATAGGAAGGTGTGTTGCCTAATGGATTTGGCCTTAAACTGAGTCTAAATTCCCCTTAATTAATATTGGACATTGTGGCAAAGTCCAAATATTTCACATTTGTCCTTTGTAAAATGGGTGCAATACTAATTGACCTCTCAAGATTTTTATTTGCGTTAAATTGATTATCTTTAGACTAATTGCTAAGTTACTTCAGTCGTGTCCGACTCTGTGCAACCCCATAGACAGTAACCCACCAGGCTCCCCTGTCCCTGGGATTCTCCAGGCAAGAACACTGGAGTGGGTTGCCATTTCCTTCTCCAATGCATGAAAGTGAAAAGTGAAAGTGAAGTCGCTCAGTCGTGTCTGACTCTTAGCGACCCCAGGGACTGACTGCAGCCTACCAGGCTCCTCCATCCATGGGATTTTCCAGGCAAGAGTACTGGAGTGGGGTGCCATTGCCTTCTCCTTAAGACTAATTAGCATCTGGGAAATGTTTCCAGCTGGAATTTTTCATTATACTGATGGCAGTTAATAAGACTTAGGGGACTGCTCCATAGTATCCTGACTGCCATTTAATCCCTAAACTTCAACTATAGGAAGTAGAAACCGGAATGGATAAGACATTTTAAATTAGCCTTTCTATTGAGTTGATTTACTGTTTATAGAAAACCAGCCTACAAGAGAAACCAGCCTCTTGCTGCTGGTTCATGGTCATTTAATGAGTAACTCATCACTGTTAAATAAGAAGGGAGAGGTTGACCAGGAGGCCTGGTGCAAACAACTCCGTGTAAGTCTCTTGGTTGTCACTGCTCCCCCACATTCATCTCCCTCCTCACAGTGGAGGTTTTGAGTGATTGAAGTTAGTTTGAGCAAGGATTCCAGACAGGGAAAAGCAAATACTTAAGTCAGAGGTCAGGAGAGAAGAATAAGCCAAGGGGAGGAAGAAATGCCAAGCTGATAATTGAAAGATAATGAATGTGGGGGTGGGTTATGGCAGCATAGTTACGGGGGAGCCAGACACCCCAAGCTTCCTCAGGCATCTGCAGGAGGCCCAGGGTTGCCACTCATCTTCAAAGGCCTATGGAGCATGGATTTCTAAATATTTGGGCCACCCACCATGGGCTATTAGAAATGGCGATGTGGAGTAAAGCCATTAACAAACTACTTTCCTTCCATTTCTTTCATTGACAGGACCTTCTACTTATGCCTCCTTAGCAGCAACTGGAAGGAGTAAATTTGTGGCCAGAGTCCTCATGCAGTGAACCACTTGATGGAATTTTTATCATGCAAAAGTGATCCTAGGTGATTAGTTGAGAGATTGCCAGGAATCTCTGGAATCTAATTAACCCACAGTTGAGCACACAGAAGTTTCATTTTAGGGTAGAGTCAAGGTGAAGAATTTGTGAAAATAAGCCATATTGATTTCCTTACTATTGCAAATATTTGAATTCCCTAATGCATCCATTCCCAACATGTTCTCAACTACATAGGAAGCTGAATATCTGTGATGTCGTGGGCCAAGGAAAGGTTTGGGGTTGGATTTTTGATTGGATACCAAGTTCCAGAGATTGACCAGAGATTTGTTAAGGTTCTGACATTATCCCTCTGTGTCTGTTATCTCATCTGTAAAAGGGATATATAACCATCTTCATCTTGCAGGTTGTGAATATTAAGTCAAATAATAAGTAACAAGAACTTGGCCTTTAGGAGAACCTCCTCAAAGTTTAAATATCCAGTTTCTGTTCTCTTCTTTTTCCTATTCCAACTTCTCCTTGCTGCCCCAGAAAGTTTCTGATTTGGAACAGCCTTTTCTAAGCTTCTGAAAAACACAGGAAACCTGAAGGAGGGGACGGAGTAAACCGCATGGCTGCCTGGGGGAAGGTTCCAAACAAAAGTCCATCAAGTGCAAAGACCATGTAGTAGATGTGTCCTGGGACAATTCATGGTATCTCAGCAAAGCCAGGCTGGCTGAAGTAGAGTAACCCCAAGGGAGAGTGATGGGAGAAAGGACAAGGAGATAGAGAGGGGCAGATTGTGTGATTGTGCAGGGCCTTGAAGGCCTTTAAGAGGACTTGAGCTTTTACTCTGAGTGGGCCGAGAAGGCATTAGATGGTTCTAAGCCAAACAGTGATGTGTTTGACTAGTTTTAAAGTGATCTCTTTGGCTGCTATGCTGAAAATAACATTATGGGACACCTTATATTAAATCATCGCATTATGCACATTAAGTGTACATGTAAGTCAATAATACCTCCATAAAGCTGGAAAAAATTAAAAAGATAGGAAGAAAGAAAATACATTATGTCATAGGGATATGGAATGAGTAGATGGGGCACAAGGGCAGAAGCAGGAATGCCAGTTAGGATCCCACTAAATATCCAGATAAGGGATGGTGAAAGGTCAGAGCTGGTCAGAAGTAGTGTCATTGGCAAGAAGTGCTGATAGAGTCAATGTGTAATGTGAGAGAGACTTCTTAAGGTTCTTGGTTTGAGAAACTGGAAGACAGTGCTGGTATTTGCCATAAAAGAGCTGATTCAGGGGAACACCAAGAGTTTAATTTTAGGCTTGTAATATTTGAGATGCTAAATTAATATCTAACAGCAGGCAATTAAACATGTGATCCTGAAGTTCAAGCTATAGGGAAAAAAGTGAATATCCTACATCTTCCTCCAGCTTTTCTGGAGGAAGATGTAGGATTAGAAGGTTTGCTTTTTTTTTTTAAGATGGGAGAAATAATAGAAACTTTTCAATAATGAAAATAATCCAATTGAGTGGGAAAATGTGATCATGCCTGAGGAGAAACAGTTGCTGGAAGAGAGTACATGAGTAGGTGATAAAGGATGAGATTTGGGGTACAAAAGGGCCTATCGCTATCGCCAGTCCAACCCTAGTAACAGAAAGGATGATAAAGTAAATAGAGAAGTCCATGTGGTGGCAAAATTTGGGGGCATTGTCTTCTGATTGCATCGCTTTTCGTGGTGAAATAGGAAGCAAAGTCAGTGTGAGGATGGTGGTGCAGGATTGAAGTTGACAAAGCTATGAAATTAACCAGCGAAGAAGAAGAAAGAGTGACTTTGGGGATTGACAAGTGAATGCATTGAGCATTGCCAAGTAACATTAAGGGCTGACTTGAGGTTGAAGGTCATGGATTTAAGCTGAGACCAGCTTCTTGCATTGGTGCAAATTAAAGTGTGACACTGATAGAGAGCTTGATTCAACCAAGCCTGGGGTTTTGGCAGATGAGTATGAGGATGAAAGAGAAGAGCAAAAAAGCTGAGAGTTTATACAAATAACTGATTATATAAATGGTCTATGGACATTAAGATGGATAAGAAAGGAAGTGAGCACTTCTTTGAAATGGGAGAGAAGCAATGAAAGCACCATAGGAAAAATGAATGGGATAAAAAAAAATTGTTGGAGTTAGAGTATTAGAACAAACAAGCAAAAAGAGAGAAGAGGAATGCAAATTGAAACCACAATGAGGTATCATTTCATACCCAACAGGCTGCCTGTAATAACTGGGATAGACACTAACAAGTGTTGAGGATTGTAGAGAAATTGGAACTCTCATTCACAGTTGATGGGATGATAAGATGGTAGCAGAAAATTGGCTGTCCGGTAGCTTCTTAAAATGTCAAAATGTAAAGTGACCCTGCTGTGCTGTGCTCATTCGCTTCAGTTGTGTCTGACCCTTTGTGACCTGGGGACTGTAGCCTGCCAGGCCCCTATGTCAATGGAATTTTCCAGGCAAGAACACTGGAGTGGGTTGCCATGCCCTCCTCCATATCTCCGGCATCTTCTGCATTGCAGGCAAGTTCTTTACCCACTGATCCACCTGGGAAGCCCTAAAGTTACCATATGACCCGGAAATTCCACTCCTAGGCACAGACCCAAAAGAAAGGAAAGCTTTCATCACATAAAAAGTTTATACACAATGTCCATCAACTCATAAATGGGTAAAAACTAACATATCCATATAATAAAGCATTATTTGGCAATAAAAGAGAATAAAATTCTGATACGTCATTCTGCCACAATTTAGATAAACCTTGAAACATGCTAATGGGAAGAAACGAGGCATAAAAGGCCATGTATTGTATGATATGAAATACTCAAAATAGTTAAATATATACACAGAGATGCCTAGACTGGGAGCAATGGGAGAACTGAGAGGGCATGAAAGCTGATAGGTGTGGTGTATTTTGTGGGGGTAGTGATTAAAATACTCTAAAGTTAATGGTGGTAATGGTTGAACAACTCTATGAATACCTTAAAACCACTGAACTGATCACTTAAAAAGGCTGAATCTTATATGAGTGATGTCTCAATAAAACTGTTACAAAAAAAAAAAAAGAAAGAAAGAAAGGAGGCAGTGGTCAGAGAGTGGGGTGCTTGGAATTGGGTTATGGAGGGTTTGCAAATAGGTAATGACACCGTTAGGGACTAAGCGAGTATCCACGATGGCTTGGAGGAGGGAGTGAGGAGGACAGAGGGTCATCTGATGTTGCAAGCATCACGTGTGCTGGCAGGAGTGACGTTGGTGAGAGGCTGACAGTGAGCCAGGGGCTAAAGGTCTAGGGGATGAGGAGGAGGGCCCTGAGGTTTGCAGGCAATTGTAACAAGGCAGCATCCTAGCAGATGGGGATCTGGTAGCAGGCAGTTCAGAGCTGGAGTTGGCTAGGGTAGGGTTAGAAAGACTGTTCTGAAATTTGAGTATTTTGTGAAGAACAAAATATCCTATTTTCTTTTTTTTTTTTTTTAACATATACATGCATTAACTCAGTTCTCACAACCATCCTATGAAGGGTACTATTAACCTTATCTCACAGGCACAGGGAGGTCAAATCTTAGAGTGTGGCATGCAGGATCTTAGTTCCTGGACCAGGGACTGAACCCATGTCTCCTGCCCTAGAAGCACAGAGTCCTAGTTGCTGGACTGCCAGGGAATTCTCTGCACTTCTCCTTCATTCATTTTTTCACTCAGGCAACACATATTCATATTTTTTCTGCACCATTACCTATTCATCTCGCCATCTCTGTGGATGCAGCCAAGCACGGTAGACTGACTCCTGGGAGGGCTGCAGTGCTATAGCCGCTGTTTGGTGGTCCCCCTTCAAGGACTTTCCCTAGAGTCTGTTGCTCACTAGTTGAGTCGAGGGCTATAGTGATCCACATGTCACCCTCCTTAGTCACTGATGTCACGTTGGCCTTCTCTGCTGTTTAGCTATAGGAACACAAGTGGCTTTATTTATTTTTTTTGAAAGGGTGAGGGTGCTACCTGTTTTATAGTTGAGTGGGCGAAGGTTTAATGGGTTTTGGCATTGGACAGATCTGGGTTTGAACTTGGCCTCTGCTATTTAAAACTTTGTGACCTTGGGCAGCTTATTTTAACTTCTGGGACTTAGTTCTGTGGTTAGCAAAATATCTACCTCATAAGTATTGGTGAGCATTAAATATTATACAGGTCAAGTTCCTAACAGATAGTAGGTAGACCAAAGATGTTCTTTTCCTTCTTTCTGTTTTTTCTTCTTTTGCTTTTATGCTAATGCTGCTGCTTCTGTTTTATTTCTAGCTTTTAGCAGTTCTCGTGTCTGGCTTCTAATCAGAAGCTTTCTTTTAGGGATGGTTAAAATTATTGAGCCAACTTCCAGATCAGCATAGAGTCATTCTAATAGTTTAGAGTACCGTGTCTTAAATATTTTATAAACTTTTTCTAATCTTAACCTTTAAAATAACCTGTGAGGCATATAAAAGAGGTATTTGTATTCCTAATATTTTGGAAGAGAATATAAGGTATGGAGAGAAATTAAGAATTACTAGGTATTTTCTAAATGGCGTTTTTCTAAACATTTACTTAATCCTGACAACCATCCTGTGACGGGTATTATCAACATTATCTCACAGACAGGGAGACAGGCACAGAGGTCAAATAACTTGCTGAAGGTCACATAGCTTCTAAGCATGGAGGCAGAATTTGAACCTGGGCAGTCTGGTTTCAGAGCTTAACCTCTATATGGCTATGGTAGATGATAAGTAAATAAGTCATTGTTCAGAACTCCTGGGTGAAGAAATCGTTTGGCTGGTTCCTGTTCAGGTATCTCTCTGCCCTCAGAATGTCATGCAGCTTGAAAATGTTTGTAGTTCATAACAGTGACTAGTAGAATATTATTATTATCAGTATCTTGTACTAGAGGTGAGCCTGTATGATTTTTATTACTCAGGGTCTTTCTAGATCAGCCACTCCTGAGAATTCTTTTACAGAGACAAAGAAGTCAGTTCCTCTAAGATAACAGCAGTTAAGAATAGCCACTCTGGTCACGCTACATTTCTGCTTGTTGCAAGCTAAAGCTTTCTTAATATCATAAATCTAGAAACCTAGGAGAAACTTTGAAAAACTTTGGGAAACAAAGTTCATAAGGTTAAATTAAATGTTTTAAATAGGTTAAATACTGTTTTTTGATGCGGGGAAGGGGGCAACAGAGGATGAGATGGTTGGATGGCATCACCAACTCAATGGACATGAGTTTGAGCAAACTCTAGGAGATGGTAAAGGACAGGGAAGCCTGACGGGCTAAAATCCATGGGGTTGCAAAGGGTCAGAGATAACTTAGCGACTGAAAAACAACTGTTTTTCTAATTCAGGTGGATTTTTCTTTGTTTCTTTTTCTTTATATGTTTATTTCCATGTAATAAACATATATACATGGACATACATGTGAAACATACGAGCTTTATCTGGATATCTGGCCAAAGATTGAACTATTACATCCTCATGAAGCTCACCCTAAAACAGTAGAGCTAAGGCATTTTTACTAAGTGCTAGAGGTTTGATAGCTATGGCATTTTTTAAGGCATGGATTCTCAAACATTCGAATCATCTAGACATTAGTCATTTTTCTTCTTGCTGCCACAGATTCTAGTTTTTTTTTTTTTAATTAATATATTTATTTGGCTGTGTCAGGTTTCAGTTGTGACACATGGGATATTTCGCTGGAGTGACTCAGTAGTTGTGGCTCTCGGGCTTAGCTGCCCCACAGCATGTAGGATGTTAGTTCCCTGACCAAGGATTGAATGGGTATCCTCTGCATTGGAAGACAGATTCTTTTTTTTTTTTTGGAAGGTGGATTCTCAACCACAGGACTAGCAGGGAAGTCCCTTGATTGATTCTAGTTTTTGATCACTAAAATTTCTCCCAGAGCCAGGAGTAGGGAAAAAAAGATGAAACTAAAGCTTGATCATTTTAGTATGTCAGAAAGTTTGATATAAATTTGACAAAGGAATAGTTGGAAATTGTTATCTAAAATGAGACAGGGGACTTCTCTGGTGGTCTGGTGGTTAACACTCTAAGCTTCCACTGCAGGGGGCGCCAGTTCAATCCCTGGTCAGGGAATTAAGAACCTACATGTCACATGGTGCCCCCCCCAACAAAAAATTAAATAGAAAAAAGAAAGCAAAAGTAAAATGAAATAAAGCTTGTATGTTTCATATGTATGTCCATGTATATATGTTTATTGGCCTTTGATTCTTATTCCTATCTTATTGATGATAAGAAGTGAACTTACTTTGTATACTTATGAAATATTAATACATGAAATACACATGTGATTTGTAGATTTTATTTATTTTCCAAAGATCCAAGCTCCTCATTGATGTGGTTAATGTGAAAAGTTCTCCTCTCATTTGTAAAGTGCTTTATATAAACATTCTCTGTATATGTGCATTTAATGCTAAAGCTGAAACTCCAGTACTTTGGCCACCTCATGCGAAGAGTTGACTCATTGGAAAAGACTCTGATGCTGGGAGGGATTGGGGGCAGGAGGAGAAGGGGATGACAGAAGATGAGATGGCTGGATGGCATCACTGACTCGATGGAAGTGAGTCTGAGTGAACTCCAGGAGTTGGTGATGGACAGGGAGGCCTGGCATGCTGCAATTCATGGGGTTTCAAAGAGTTGGACACAACTAAGCTACTGAACTGACTGACTGACTGATACGTGTGTGTATATTATATACAATATAGTATATTTCCATGAATAAATACAGCAGAATCAGTCTAATGAATGAAAACACTGTAGGTTGAATGTAAACAAATGGGGCAATTAAAAGAATCTTTCTTAGGAACATGGAATAACCATGCTAAGATTCCTGATACTGTTTGAGAAATCAAGTAAAATATAAATAAATGCCTTGAAGTTTAAGAAAGTATTTGCCCAAGTCTTTGATCTGAATGGAGCAAAAATAGGGGACTGAGGTCCAATTAGCCTTGGCCTCTTGTTCTCTGCACAGGCCCAGCACCTCCCCTCTTTGAAGCTCCTTGGAATTCACTGGGGTGTGACACAAAATAACTGAAGGGGCTCAGGGACTTCATTGAGAGGGAAAACAAGTCGAGTGGACTTTCTGAGAAGGCTCGGATTCACACGTAGGCACACAGACACCTGTCCCTTCAGGGGCTGGAGAGTTTTGCTCTTGTTACAGCCCAGGGGTTCCCAGGGCTTCTCCATGCATTCAAGGGACTCTGAGAAACTAGTTTGGGGCTAGAACTACCTCACAAGTCTCTTTCTAAGATGTGAGAGCTAGCTTAGTTCAAACACCAGAAGCTCAAAGGACTCCATTTGGAGGGTAGTAGTCCCTTTGTCGATGGTGTTCGTGGTGCTTGCTCTTGCTTCACTGCCCTGAACCAGGGGAGGGCGAAGGAAGGATGGGAGAGAGGCGGAAGGCCAGGCCTCTGATGTGGCTCATTCTGCTGCACGCAATAAGGAGGGGAGGACTGAGTGTGCATAACCTCTTGACCTACTTCCCCCGTAAACGACGACGATGATGATAAAGGCCAACATTTATGGATCCCTTTCCATTATCAGAATTTACTTTTAGTCTCTCAGTAGTTCCTAGGGGTAGGTGCTATCATCATTACCTTCCCTATTTTTCCAGAAAGTAAACTGATATTTAGAGGAAAGGAATAATTTCACCTACCATCACACAGCTAGTTAGTGGTTCTGATAGGCAGAATAATGCCCCTTTCCCAAAGTTGTCTACAGGGGATATATTACATGGCAAAGGGGGATTAAGATCACAGGTGGTGGGACTTTCCTGGTGATCCAGCGATTAAGAATGCAGGGGACACAGGTTTGATCCCTGGTACAAGAGGATCCCACGTGCCACAGAGCAGCTAAGCCTGTGAGCCACAACTACTGAGCCTGTGCTCGAGGGCCAAGGAACCGCAGCTCCTAAAGCCTGTGTGCCTAGAGCCGTCGCAGTGAGAAGCCTGTGCACAACTAGAGAATAACCCCCCACTCACTGTAACTAGAGAAAGTCCGAGTGCAGCAACGAAGACCCAGCACAGACAAATAAAAAAAAGATTGCAAATGGAATTAAGGTTACTGTTCAGCTGAACTTGAGATTGGGGAGATTCTCCTAGGTTATCTGGGTGCATGCGTGCTTGCTAAGTCGCTTCAGTTGTGTCCAATTCTTTGCAACCGTATGGACAGCAGCCAACCAGGCTTCTCTGTCCATGGGATTCTCCAGGCAAGAATACTGGAGTGGGTTGCCATTTCTTCTCAGGTCTCTTGCATTGCAGGCGGATTCTTTATTGCTGAGCCACCTGGGAAGCCCCAGGTTATCTGAGTGGGCCCAGAGTAATCATAAGGGTCCTCATCAATGAAGGAGGGAGGCAGGAAAGTCAGTGTCAGAGCGAGACAGCATGGGAAAGATTTGACTGGCTAATGCTGGCTTTGGAAAATGGAGGAGAGACCAAGAGCCACTAGGCAGCCTTTAGAAGCTAGAAAAGGCAAGAATATGGATTCTTCCCTAGAGGCCTCCACCCCTTGAAAGAACACAGCTATGACAACACCTTGGTCTTAGTGCAGTGAGACCCATTTTAGACTTCTGACCTCCACAACTGCAAGTTAATGACCCTTGAGAGGTTCAGGTGGCTTCAGTGAGGCTTGACTTATACCCTAACTTAGAAATCTGTTCTTTCTGCCCTATGAGCAGTAAATCAAGAGTTGTGGGCACATCTAGGTTTTCAGGGGCTGCATCTCATTTGGATGGTCCATAACGTGTCACTGGGTAACTTCCTGCCCTGAGACCCTTCTCTGAAATAAAAGCTTCCCTCCAAAGGAAAGACTGTCTCCTATTTCACTTATAAATCAAGTTGACTCCTGTTCTTTGACTTTAAGTAAATAACTTATCTCCTCCTCCCAGCAAATGTCTTCCCCTTGCACTTGTAATTTTATTCTTGTGGTGTAAATAATCAGAAAAGTATTAAACTTATTAAGCAAAACCTCAAAACCCTATAATTCGGGAAACACTTTAATGGAGCCGTTGCTGTGTGAAAGGACACCTCATTGTGTCAGTTCATGTGATCCTTACACTAACTCTGTGTGGTTTGTCTTCTTGTTTCCATTTTGAGGCTAAAGGGATGATGCATATTTTGCTTAGTGCCCATTATCAGGAGGTAAGATTCCTACCCATGTGGTCTACCTCTCGAGCCCCCAGTTCTTACACACCCTGCTTCTACCTTCCTTCCATCCAAGTGATGAACCTTGGAAAATAAAGGATATACCTTATATTTAGGAAATAACAAAACATGGGGACTTTCCTGGTGGTCCAGAGGCCAAGATTCTACACTCCTAATGCAAGGGGCCTGGGTTTGATCCCTAGTCAGGAAACTATATCCCATATGCTGCAACTAAAGGTCAAAGATCCCACATGCTGCCACTTAAGACCCGGAGCAGCTGAATAAATTTTTAAAAAAAGAAAAGAACAGAAGAAAGTGATTATATAATTTTAAGTAGCAGCTGTTCTATCTGTGTGTGCTCAGTCCTGCCCGACTCTTTGGGATCTCATGGACTGTAGCCTGCTAGTCTTTTCCCTCCATGGGATTTCCCAGGCAAGAATACTAAAGCAGGTTGCCCTTTCCTTCTCTATGGAATCTTCCCGACCCAGGGATCAAACCTGAAGCTCCTGCATTGGCAGGCAGACTCTTTACCACAAATCTATGTGGGAAGCTGTTGTATATATATTCCAATTTAAAATAAAACTGGAATTTTCCTTATTGGTCACCTTAAGTGGAAATAGATGACCAATGGGTCATGTTATGGATAAGAGGCTCATCCAGGGCCCCACAGATAAAAAAGGCCAGAGTCTGGATTAAGGCATAAGATTCCTGGCTCTTGGGCTTCCCAGGTGGTGCAGTGGTAAAGAATCCACCTGCCAATGCAGGAGACCCAAGAGATTCAGGTCAATCCCTAGGTCAGGAAGATTCTCTGGAGTAGGAAATGGGTACCCAACTCCAGTATCCTTCCCTGGGAAATCCCATGGACAGAAGAGCCTGGTGGGCTACAGTCCATAGGATTACAAAAGAGTCTGACGCAACTGAGTGAGCACATTCCTGACTCTTAACCCAGTGTTCTTTCTTCTACTACCATACGCATCATTTTATAACTGGAAAAGGGAGTTTTCAACAGTATAAACCTCATGATTTGGGGTTAGATGAGAAGCAGGTGATGAGAAAGGGAAGCATCACACCTGTACTCTCATGTCACCCAAGGCAACTCAAGGGGCTGTTTCTCGAAGTCCCGAGGTTAATTCTGGGCTCCAAGAAGTGCTTGCTCATTTCATAGGACCTCAGAGCCCCATACAGTTCCTGGGAGGAACGTTTAAAACTTCACTTTATCTGATTGTTCCTACTTTATGTACAGTCTAAAACCAAGAATGCCCACCAAGTTATAATGATAATTCTGAGTGAATAAAAAAGCAGTACTCCAACAGCTTTGTCTGAAAGATCCTTACAATATTTCTTTACTTATTTGTTAATCTTTCTGTAGTTTGTTATTCCTTTGATACAATTTTTCCACTTATGGAGAGTTTATTTCTTCTCACAAAACAGCAAACAAATTGTATATTTCACTGGATTGACTGTGAGTTATTGAAGTCCCCTGGTCTTCACATACTCCTTCCTTGGCACCATCCAGGAATGAAAGTAGTCAGGAGAGGAAAAGAAATCACTCAAGAATTCAGACATTAGAATGCAGGTGAAATTTAATTGAGGCAGATGTCTACTAGAAGAGTTTGATTTTAATTAAAACCCTGGATAGAATTGTAAATGGAAACCATTACACGTTCAGCTGCACTTGGCCAGGCCATCTCCCTGCACCGGGGCACTGCAATGTCAACTCTTTCTCCTGTGGAAGCTGTGAACCTGTGAGCTCATATTATAGCTCCAGAGTTCTTAGGATCCCTGAAAGAATGGTCAGGACACAGGAGTGTGGAGTGACTGTTTGCTTGGGTGCGTAAAGGATCAGGCAGACAAATGAGTGTTAGCTTGGGGATAGAGACCTGGGGAATTCTCCTGGCAGCAGGCTGGCGAGTGTGGGCTCTGAATTTCAGCTCCAGCTCCGCTGTGTAACTGAGTCTGCAACCCTGAGCAGGTCATCTGACCCCTCTGAGTCTTTACTGTTTGCATTTATAGCAAAAGGAGATCACAGTATCTTACAGAATCTTTGTGACTTTTTGGATGATGCAATAAAGTTACTGAAACACAGAAGGCATGCAACAGCTGATAGCAATGCTGATGTTCCCTTATACAGTAAATACTGAGCAGCCCTATGTGCCCCATGCAGTCCTGAGCACTGGGGACACGGCAGTGAACAAAACAGACCCAAGTCCCTGCCCGCATGGAGCCGACATGGGGGAGACAGACGATCAACAAGATACAGAAATAAAAAGTATAGTGAGTTGGATCATGACCGAAGTGCTGAAGAAAAATGGGAAAGGAAGAGAGAAAGATGGGAAGGAAGAGAAGAGGCTGAAATTCCTCCAGAAGCTGAATTAGTGTAAAGACCTGGAGAAGGTGGGAGGACAGGCGAGGGATGACTCGAGGGAAAAGCATTCCAGGCTGCGGGAACAACAGGTACAAGAGCCTGCCTGAGCCAGGAGCTTGCCTGACAAACTCCACCTGCCTCAGGGGGCTTGGGCTGGAGTTGAGTAAGCAGGAAGGAGAACCGCAGGAGGTGGAGAGGTAAGGAGGCCAAACCCAGCAGGGGCCGCGGTGCACAGGGAGAGCTTTGGTTTCTGGTTTCTGGAGGCGAGGGTCTTGCAGAGGAGGGTGACCTGATCTAACTGAAGTTGCAAGAGGATCACCAGGTTGCTGCCCACAATGTGCTTCTGATCTTAGTGATGCTGCAGCTGATGCTGTTGTGATGAATAAGACGGAGAACAGGGCTGGGGGGCAGGGCATAGAGTCGTGGTGTTTGTGTTTGGAGGGCACAAAGCCAGGAGAAGAAGAACACAGGACCTATCCCCAGAGGGCAGCTTCATGCCTGTGCATTTAGACTGGGCTGCAGGGGTTAGAGTCTTGGAGAGGGGAGAGGAAGGGCCTGACTTTTCCTTTTTAATTAATTAATTTTTGCCTGGGCTGGGTCTCTGTTGCTACATGGGCTTCTCTCTGGTTGTGGCGAGCAGGGGCTACTCTCTCGTTTCAGTGCCCGGGCTTCTTTCCCACTGCAGTGGCCTCTCTTGTGGAGCACGGGTTCTAGGGCACATGGGCTCAGTAGTTGTGGCACGTGGGCTTAGTTGCTCCAGGGTGTATGGGATTCGAGCTCCCTGACCAAGGATCAAACCTGTGTCTCCTACGTTAGCAGGCTAATTCTTTTCATTATTATTTGTCTATTTTCTCTCTATATTTTTTTCAGCTGTGCTGAGCCTTCGTTGCTGAGCAGGCTTTTTTCTAGTTGCAACAAGCAGAGGCTACTCTTCAGTTGCGGTGCGCCGGCTTCTCATTGCGGTGGCTTCTCTTGTTGAAGAGCACAGGCTCTAGGGTGTGAGGGCTTCAGGAGTTGCGCGGTTCCCTGGCTCGAGAGCACAAGCTCAATAGTTGTGGCACCTAGATGCATGTGAAGAAGATCCCTTCTCGAATCAGGGATCAAACCCATAATCTCCTGCACTGGCAGGCGGACTCTTTACCACGAAGTCACCAGGGAAGCCCTGGAAGGTTAATTCTTTACCACTGGACCACCAGGGAAGTCCCCAGGTCTGACTTCTTGCTCCTCTGCAACACACGTCCAGTTGCTGACATGGACACACAACTCTCCCCTTTACCTATATTTTGCCTGTATCATGTTTTGCATGTATGAATGTATCACCTGGTATTGTATTTATTTAAAATCAGCTTCTCCAGGTGTGCTCAACAAAGGCTTATTAATCACTTACTATGATTGGTGCTATATGCCTGCAAGTCGCTTCAGTCGTGTCCGACTCTGCAACCCAATGGACATTAGCCCACCAGGCTCCTCTGTCCATGGGATTCTCTAGGCAAGAATACTGGAATGGATTGCCATGCTCTCCTCCAGGGGGTCTTCTTGACCCAGGGATCGAACACAAGTCTTTTTTGTCTCTCGCATTGGCAGGCAGATTCTTTACCTCTAGCGCCACCTGGGAAGCCCTGATTGGCACTATGTCAGGAGCTAAATGTATTGAAATGTAAAAGACTATAAATGTTTAAAAAACCAACTCCTTACATGGTCACAGGAGGAAAGTTACTTTCATCCAAAAGGTGTGGATGCATTTAGAATTTGAGAATGGAAGAAGCCTACTTATTTTCCAAATGTATAATCGCCTTCTCCCCTTGTTAGCTTAGCAATTTCCAACCCAGTTGTACAAGGTACATTATCTGAAGTCATTTAATTTGTTGACCATCACATTCTTGGAATAAGTAAAGTCTCTGCAGGTGAAATTGAACAAACAACGCCAGTGACCTCTTTGGCTGCTCCAGTATTGGTCCAAGGGTTTAAAATAATAAGCTTCATTTTTCACTGAGTCTTGCTGACAGACAGTATCAGCAGGGCATGAGGTTAGAAGTATAATCCTCTTTGATGAATAGTTCAAGAGAATTATTGTTGAACCTTTTGTAAATATAAGTTTTTTTAAAAAGTCATAATAATGATTTTAGATAAACAGTATGACAACAAGGTCCTATTGTATACCATAGGGAACTATATTCAATATCCTACAACAAACCATAATTGATAAGACTATAAAGAAAGAATGTATATTTGTGTATAACTGACTCATTTTGCTATACAGCAGAGCTTGAACAACATAATTTAATAATATGTTATTAACCACTATACTTTAATAATAATTTAAAAAATAGGCCAGGCTGTCCGCCAACATCAGGTGACCACAATCCTCCCTTGAACCAGTTGCCACATCCTGAAAAAAATACAGGGAGGAGAGAAGTTTTGAATAGGATGGTTTTTAACCAAAATGCACAAAAAAATGATAGAAATGACTTTCCCCAAAAAGTTAGTATCTGACATAGAAATGGAACTCTATAAAAATAAGGTCTTGTTTTTTACATACCTGAAAAAATACTGTGAATAATTGATATAAATGTAAGATTTATGCATTTAGTCAGGCTCAGTAGATTAGAAATCAATTATGTTGTTAGTGCATCAGAAAATGTATCTCAGTATCTCAACTTCTCATTTGTGATAATAAATGGAGTCAATCATATTGATTAAGGTAATTCAGTCTTGTCTTAGCCAATAGTTTCCACTTTCTTGGCAATCGGGCTTACTACCTGAGTGAACAACAGCTAGAATATCCATTGACACTGATGCTACCAAATAGGAAGGTGGCAGAAGAACCAGCAGCAGACGAGGAAGAGGGGAACATGGGGGTCCCAGGTAATCCACAGACTGATGATATGGCAGTCCTTAATGTGGTTAGTCAAAAGGCATTAGATGAGGGGGTCTGCATTTTTCATGCCCAGCTGGCTCAATTCCAGCCTCACTTGGACCAACTGGGACTCGATTTTTTTTGGAATAGAACCCCTGGGTGAATCCTGGCACCAAGCAGAACTGCCTGAACTCCATTGACTCACTGCAAACTGCCTGACCTTCCAGGGAGAGTTATGTACATAGGTGAATTGAAGCACCCAAAGAACAGAAAGGACGCAGCCTTGTTTGGGTCACTATATGTTCTCTGAAGGGGCTTTTCTGGTGGCTCAGCAGGAAAGAATCTGCCTGCAATGCAGGAGGCCTGGGTTTGATGCTTGGGTTGGGAAGATCCTCAGGAGAAGGGAATGGCAGCCCACTCCAATATTCTTGCCTGGGAAATCCCATGGACGGAGGAGCCTGGCGGGCTACAGTCCACGGGGTCGCAAGACACGACTTAGTGACTAAACCACCATTATTACCATGTTCTCTGAACTGCCTCCATGAAGGCATCAGGCTTTTAATGCAAAGATATGAACTATATTAAAAACTGGATGGACCTAGAGCCCGTCGTATCGAGTGAAGCAAGTCAGAGAAAAACAAATATCGTATATGAATGCATATAATGTGGAATATAGAAAAGTGGGACAAATGAACCTATTTGCAGGGCAGAAATACAGACACAGACGTGGCGAACAGACAAGTGGACATGGGGTGGGGGGGAAGAGGAGGGTGGGAAGAATTGGGAGATTAGGATTGATATATACACCCCTATGTGTAAAATGGATAACTAGTGGGAGCCTGCTGTATAGCACAGGGAACTCAGCTCGGTGTTCTGTGATGACCTAGATGGGTGGGATGGGGGTGAGGTGGCAGGGAGGGAGTGGGTATATGTAGACATATAGCTGATTCACTGCCTTGTACAGCAGAAACTAACACAATATTGCAAAGCAATTATACTTCCATTAGCAGAAGGAAAGAATATGCTAAAGTGTAAACTCCAGGAAAGGAGAACATAAAGTACGCTTCTTTCCTTAACTTTTCCCCAGGCCTAGAACAGTGCCTGACTCTTGGTACGTGCTCAAAAAATAGCTGTGAACAGAAGTTTCTGACTTCCAGAGTTTAAAACCCAGAAGAGGGGACAGAGCATGGCCAGAAATACCTATGACAGAGGCAGCGCTGTGGCTTGTCTCCAGGCAGGCAGAAATGGTGTGGAGAAGAAAGAGAGCGATCCTATCTGGGTGGATAAGGCAGTTTCGTGATGGAGGAGGAAAAACGAGGAAGAGGAAAAAAGAAACTGAAAATATAGGGTGAAGGCTTATGCAAAAGATTAGTGTTAGAGGAAAGGTCTAAAAGTCATCTCCAGTGAAAATCTGAAGAGACCATGAATCAATCAGAGAATATGGAGAAATCTGAGAATCAAAACAAGTACCCAACTAATGCTTGGTAAAAAAAAAAGTGAAAGTGAAAGCGTTAGTCCCTCAGTCATGTCCAACTCTTTGCAACCACACAGACTGTGGCCGGCCAGGCTCTTCTGTGCATGAGATTTCCCAGCAAGAAGACTGGAGCAGGTTGCCATTTCCTTCTCTAGAGGATCTTCTCAAGCCAGGCATTGAACTTGCGTCTCTTATGTCTCCTGTCTCCTGTATTGCACGTGGATTCTGTTACCATCGGGGTATAGAAATAGTTTATCAGAAGAGTGAACAATAATGAGACTCTTTAGGCCATTCTTTCTGGTGACATTTCCTTTCACATTAAATCAGTCATGAGAAAAACATGATATAAACTGGACAAATGAGTTTATCTTGACTTCCTTTTTAATATAAGCAATTGGTTATTTCCTAGGCCTCATTTCATTCTCATCTTTCTGAAAATATTGGCAAATAGTAGAGCAGCAGAGAGGGGATTTAATTCTACAAACTGGGACTTAAATAGGACTGTTATGTCTGTGGTGTTCATCACTGCTCCCTCAGCTTTTAGCTCCATACCTGGCACACAGTAGATGTTCGTGAATCTTGGCTGAATGAATGAACCAGTACGAGGAGGTCCTGTGTGCCAACCTCTGGGGAGGCATTCTGGGCTAAGTGAAGATGGAGTCAGTTCCTCTCTTCAGAGTTCACAGCCCAAGCTGGGAATAAGTTGGGACTGTGGGCAGGGAACAGGCACAGACTTAAATAGCTGTGCCAAAAGAGTGTGATAACCACAAGCATTGTGTTCAAGTAGTATAACAATAATAAACTATCTATTTGGTAAATTATCTATTTAGTTTATTATTGCTGTAATGTCATTTCACAGTTTATGTAGTATTTTATTCATTTGGTTCTCCCACAATGCGGGGGGGCGGGGGACACTTCTTAAAGGACAGGTTGCAGGTGCAAGAGAGTCAGGGGATATTTATGAGAGATCAGAAAAGGCTTAGAGGAGATGGGATTTCAACTTGGCCTCAAAGGATAGATAGTCGATAGACTTCAACTTTATTGAATACATACTATTGAACCCCTGGCTTGGGGAGATCTCCTGGAGGAGGGCATGGCAACCCACTCCAGTATTCTTGCCTGGAGAATTCCATGGACAGAAGAGTCTGATGGGCTACAGTCCATGGAGACGCAGAATCAGACACGACTGAGAGACTAACACACGCACTATGTGCCAAGCCCTTTTCTTGATGAACTCACTTGATCCTCATGACAGACTCTGTGGTAAACCCTATCATCTTACAGAAGAGGAAACTGAGGCACCGTAAGGTTAAGTAAGCTGCTCAAAGTCACACAGCGGGGAAGCCTCAGAGCCAGCCTATCTGGCTCCAGAGCCCCAGCTCTTAACCATGAGGGAATACTGCAGTTTTTATAGGTGACCTTGGTGCTGTGAGTAGTGGGGAGTGATCCAGGTAGAGGCTAACTGAGCCACTGGGGTAGGGCTTGAGGTTAGAGTGTGCCTAGTATGTTTGAGGGGAAAGTGAATCTACAAGAGGTTGGCAGGGAAAATTTAGTGGGATGAAAAGGGTAGAAAGGCAGGGGGAAATGACCAACAAGAAAGGGTGGCTAAATGAATTGTACCAAGATGTTATAGCAGAATCTGGTATAAAAGGAAGTATCTTCATGATATATATGACTTTTGAAAACAATAGCTACTACTTATAAAATCTTACCATAATCTGGGAGCTGGAACCGTGTTCACCAGTTCAGGCAGCTCATCTCATTCATCCTCCGTGCAGTACTGCTATTGCTATCTCCTGTTTAACACGGGAGTCTGAAGACTTGAAAGAATAAGTGACTTCCTCTTATTTAAGTTACCTGTTTGATGCCTCAAACTCTTAACCACCTCAGTTTAATGGCTCTCTGTTAAAAGCCAAAAGATGGTTGAGGGGGTGGATATAGCATGATGTCATTTTTGTGAAAAGAAAAAATACACACCCACACATATATATGTGTGTGTGTGTGTGTGTATATATATATAGGTCTTCATTGACTTACAATGAGGTTACATCTCAATACCCTCATTGTAAGGTGACAATATTATTAAGTCAAAAATACATTTGATCCATCTAACCTACTGAACTTAGCTTCAGTTCAGTTCAGTTCAGTCACTCAGTTGTGTCCGACTCTTTGTGACCCCATGAATCGCAGCACGCCAGGCCTCCCTGTCCATCACCAACTCCTGGAGTTTACCCAAACTCATGTCCATTGAATCGGTGATGCCATCCAGCCATCTCATCCTCTGTCGTCCCCTTTTCCTCCTTCCCCCAATCCCAGCATCAGGGTCTTTTCCAATGAGTCAACTCTTTGCATGAGGTGGCCAAAGTATTGGAGTTTCAGCTTCAGCATCAGTCTTTCCAATGAACACCGAGGACTGGTCTCCTTTAGGATGGACTGGTTGCATGTCCTTGCAGTCCAAGGGACTCTCAAGTGTCTTCTCCAACACCACAGTTCAAAAGCGTCAATTCTTTGGTGCTCAGCCTTCTTCACAGTCCAACTCTCACATCCATACATGACCACAAGAAAAACCATAGCCTTGACTAGATGGATCTTTGTTGTCAAAGTAATGTCTCTGATTTTGAATATGCTGTCTAGGTTGGTCATAACTTTCCTTCCAAGGAGTAACCGTCTTTTAATTTCATGGCTGCAGTCACCATCTGCAGTGATTTTGGAGCCCAAAAAGATAAAGTCTGACACTGTTTCCACTGTTTCCCCATCTATTTCCCATGAAGCGATGGGACCAGATGCCATGATCTTAGTTTTCTGAATGTTGAGCTTTAAGTCAACCTTTCACTCTCCTCTTTCACTTTCATCAGGAGGCTTTTTAGTTCCTCTTCACTTTCTGCCATAAGGGTGGTGTCATCTGCATATCTGAGGTTATTGATATTTCTCCCAGCAATCTTGATTCCAACTTGTGCTTCTTTCAGCACAGTGTTTCTCATGATGTACTCTGCATATAAGTTAAATAAGCAGGGTGACAATATACAACCTTGACGTACTCCTTTTCCTATTTGGAACCAGTCTGTTGTTCCATGTCCAGTTCTAACTGTTGCTTCCTGACCTGCATAAAGGTTTCTCAAGAGGCAGGTCAGGTGGTCTGGTATTCCCACCTCTTTCAGAATTTTCCACAGTTTATTGTGAACTTAGCTTAGCCCACCTTAAACATGCTCAGAACACTTAACATTAGCCTGCTGCTGTTGCTGCTAAATCACTTCAGTCGTGATTTATGTGCGACCCCATAGACGGCAGCCCACCAGGCTCCCCTGTCCCTGAGATTCTCCAGGCAAGAACACTGGAGTGGGTTGCCATTTCCTTCTCCAATGCATGAAAGTGAAAGGTGAAAGTGAAGTCTCTCAGTTGTGTCCGACTCTTAGCGACCTCATAGACTACAGCCCACCAGGCTCCTCTGTCCATGAGATTTCCCAGGCAAGAGTACTGGAGTGGGGTGCCATAACATTAGCCTACAGTTGGGCAAATCATCTAAAATGAAGAGTGTTTAATAACAGTGTTGAATATTTCATGTAATTTACTGACTACTTGGACTGCAAGGAGATCCAACCAGTCCATCCTAAAGGAGATCAGTCCTGGGTGTTCATTGGAAGGACTCATGCTGAAGCTGAAACTCCAATACTTAGGCCACCTCGTGCGAAAAGTTGACTCATTGGAAAAGACCCTGATGCTGGGAGGGATTGAGGGCAGGAGGAGAAGGGGACAACAGAGGATGAGATGGCTGGATGGCATCACTGAGTCGATGGACATGAGGTTGGGTAAACTCCAGGAGTTGGTGATGGACAGGGAGGCCTGGCGTGCTGTGATTCATGGGATCGCAAAGAGTCAGACATGACTGAGCAACTGAACTGAACTGAACTGAAACTGAAACTGAAACTGAAAGCAAGATGGTAGTAAGGACACAGAATGGTTTTAAGTGTATCAGTCTTTATCCTAGTGATCGCTTAGTTGACTGCAGACTGTGGCTGCTGCTACTGCCCAGCATCATGAGAGAGCATGCTGCTAGCCCAGGAAAAGCTCAAAATGGGAAGTATAGTTTTCACTGAATGAGTATTGCTTTCACACCACTGTAAAGTAGAAAAATCGTAGGTTGAACCATGTTAAGTCAAGGACCATCTGTATATGACATTCATAAGCTAAACTGTAAATAGTAGTTGCCTTTATTTAAAAAAAATAATAAATATTTATTTGTACTTTTGGCTGTGCTGGGTCTTTGTTGCTTCGAGAGGGCTTTCTCTGGTTGTGATGAGCAGGAGCTACTCTTCTTGTCATGCTCGGGCTTCTCACTGCAGTGGCTTCTCTTGTTGCAGAGAACAGGATCTAGGGTGCTCAGCTGTCTTTCAGTAGCTGCAGCACATGGCTGAGTAGTTGTGTCTCGCAGGCTCCAGAGCACAGTCTCATTAGTTTCGGCACAGGGCTTAGCCGCCCCTTGGCATGTGGAATCTTCCTGGACTAGGGATCAAACTGGTGTCCCTCAAATTGCAAGGTAGATTTTTAACCACCGGACCACCAGGGAAGCCCCAGCAGTGGTTACCTTTAGAGAGTAAAATGGGATGAGCCAGGGTATGACTTACTTTTCCCTTTACATACTTTCTGTATTATTTTCATCCTTCATAATAAATTAATGAATATAGTGATTTAATAATAAATGAATGAACACTATCTTAAAAATAAAGTATAAATTTTAGCATTCAGTTCAGTTCAGTCATTCAGTCGTGTCCGACTCTTTGCAACCTCATGAATCGCAGCATGCCAGGCCTCCCTGTCCATCACCATCTCCCGGAGTTCACTCAGACTCACGTCCATCGAGTCTGTGATGCCATCCAGCCATCTCATCCTCCGTCGTCCCCCTCTCCTCCTGCCCCCAATCCCTCCCAGCATCAGAGTCTTTTCCAGTGAGTCAACTCTTCGCGTGAGGTAGCCAAAGTACTGGATCTTCAGCTTTAGCATCATTCCTTCCAAAGAAATCCCAGGGCTGATCTCCTTCAGAGTGGACTGGTTGGATCTCCTTGCAGTCCAAGGGACTCTCAAGAGTCTTCTCCAACACCAGAGTTCAAAAGCATCAATTCTTTGGTGCTCAGCCTTCTTCACAGTCCAACTCTCACATCCATACATGACCACAAGAAAAACCATAGCCTTGACTAGATGGACCTTAGTCGGCAAAGTAATGTCTCTGCTTTTGAATATACTATCTAGCTTGGTCATAACTTTCCTTCCAAGGAGTAAGCGTCTTTTAATTTCATGGCTGCATTCACCATCTGCAGTGATTTTGGAGCCCAAAAACATAAAGTCTGACACTGTTTCTACTGTTTCCCCAGCTATTTCCCATGAAGGGATGGGACCGGATGCCATGATCTTCGTTTTCTGGATGTTGAGCTTTAAGGCAACTTTTTCACTCTCCTCTTTCACTTTCATCAAGAGGCTTTTTAGCTCAAACAAAATTTAGCAAGGACACAATTTACAAAATTTTTATAGGAATTTGGTTTATTTTATATATATTAAAGCCTACTGAATGTTTTTGAACATGTGGGCAATTCTGGAGAGTAATTATTGAAAAAAGAAAGCTATATGGGTCAGGCTTGTTTACTTGTTTTTGTTTGATTTTTGTCCCTTTTAATTCTGTTTCATCATTACTGACATGCCATAGGATCAAGCATTATTTTGCTCTGTTGGTTTCCAAAGCACTTTATCAATTTTTTTTTAAAACCTGCCTATCACTTATTGTATTTTTTAAATTTTTGGCTGTGTGGGGTCTTTATTGCTGCGCGGGCTTTTCTCCAGTTGCAGGAATCAGGCCCTATTCTCTAGTTGGAGTGTGTGCGCTTCTCACTGGGGTGTCTTCTTTTGATGTGGAGCACCAGCACTAGGGTGCGTAGGCTTCAGCAGTGGTGGCTCACAAGCTTAGTTGCTGTAAGGTATGTGGAATCTTCCTGGACCTGGGATCAAACCTGTGTCTTCTTCATTGGCAGGCAGATTCTTAACCCCTGGACCACCAGGGAAGACAGCTTCATCAACTTCTAACATCATTTACTTGTTTACTCTGTTTAGTGTTTGCTTCCTGCCTCTGCCTTAAGCACCAGGAGAGAAAGAGTTTCTGTATGTTTTGCCCACTGTTACAGCCTTAGCTCCTGGAACAACTTCTGGCATAAAGCAAATGTTGAATCACTTTGTTGAATGAATTAGGATTTTTAGTAGACTTCATTTATTTTATAAAAAATGCTTCCCTGATGGCTCAGACGATAAGGAGTCTGTCTGCAATGCAGGAGACCTGGGTTTGATCCCTGGGTTGGGAAGATCCCCTGGAGAAGGGCATGGCAACCCACTCCAGTATTCTTGCCTGGAGAATCCCGTGGACAGAGGAGCCTGGTGGGCTACAGTCCATGGGGTCTCAGAGAGAGTCAAACACAACTGATCGACTAACACTACTCATGTTCACTCAGTTGCTGCAGTGAGGTAGTTTTCTGTTTGGGCTTCCCTGATGGCTCAGCTGGTAAAGAATCCGCCTGCAATGTGGGAGACCTGGGTTCCACCCCTGGGTTGGGAAGATCTCCTGGAGAAAGGAACGGCTACCCACTCCAGTGTTCTGGCCTGGAGAATTCCATCAGTTTTAAAATTCACAGCAAAGGTGAGCAGAAAGTAGAGAGAGCATCCACGTGTCCTGCTCCTTGATTGCCTGCATAAGCTCTCCCATTGCCAATCTCCTTGTCACAGTGGTGCGTGTGTTACAAGTGATGAACCTACAATGACACATCCTTGTCACCCAAAGTCCATAGTTGATGTTAGGGTTCTTCTTGGTGTTGTACAGTCTCGGGTATAGTGTCATGTAGCCAACCTTATAGTATCACACAGAATAGTTTCACGGTTCTAAACATCCTATGTGCTCTGTCTATTCTGCCCATCTATCTAACTACTGCTCTTACTATTGTTTCCATAATTTTGTCTTTTCCAGAATGTCATAGAGTTAGAATCATCCCATATGTAACCTTTTGATATTGGCTTCTTTCACTTATTAACATGCATTGAAAGTTCTTCCGTGCCTTTTTATGGCTTGTGAGTGCATTTCTTTTTAGTGCTAAATAATATTCCATTGTCTGGATCCACCACTGTTTATTTATCCAGTGAGTTATAATTTTGTGTGTGTGAGCTAAGTCACTACAGTTGTGTCCGACTCTTTGCAACCCCATGGACTGTAGCCCTCCAGGCTCCTCTGTTCATGGGATTCTCCAGGCAAGAATACTGGAGTGGGTTGCTATTCCTCCTCCAGGGGATCTTCCCTCCCAGGGATGGAACCTGTGTCTTTTACATCTCTTCCATTGGCAGGCAGGTTCTTTTCCACTAGCCCTACCTGGGAAGCCCCCAAATAGCAGAAGAGGGCTATTTTATTATTTTATTTATTTATTTTATTATTTATTAACTTTAGGCACCCCCCCCCCCAAAAATGAGGTAGGAAGAAGGCAACTTCTAAAGGAATAAAACAGTTGCTTTGAGGGACTTGGAGTGGGTGCTGAAGATGGAGGTCGTGAGTGGCTTTTGGATGGAAATCGAGTTCTTTCAGCCCTTCACCCTCTGTTTCTGAATGCCCTCTGTGGCTGGCTGGGTGCTGGGTGCTGGAAGGTGTGGAGACAGGAAGTCATCCCTGCCTTCTGGATGCAAACGGTGGGAGTGGGCGTGGCCGCAGCCAGTGGGCGGGCTCTGCGGGAAACAGGCTGCTCACCTGTGGATCCTCCTCTCTCTAAGCAGATCAAAGAAGGGGGCAAAGCGGACCTGGTGAGCTCCAAACTGCGGGCTGGGGACGAGGTGGTGAACATCAACGAGGTAGCACTGAGCAGCTCCCGGAGGGAGGCCGTTTCCTTGGTGAAAGGATCCTACAAGACTCTGCGGCTGGTGGTGCGCAGGTAGGCAGGACGGGTGGGCGCCGGGTTCCCCCTGCGCCTCCCCCTCCCGTAAAGAGCCTGTTCTTTAAACCTTGCCATGTGGATTTTATGGTACCTCACCCCCGACCCCACCCCACCCCCATCACCAGGTACCTTTCCTTTTTTCTTGCCCATTCTGTGGCCTGTGAAGACATTTTAGATATGTCTGTCTTGTGAAACCCTAGTTTTCCCAGCAGGTGTTGGCTTGGCAGGGTTCACTGTACTTTTCACATTTCTGGGCTTGAAGGAAAGTGACCCTGATCCCCGATGTGGTCAGAGCTCTATGAGGTGTTGCCTCCCTGTGGGACCAGAGACAGCCCCAGGCTTGGAGACTTGGAGAGCATTCCACTTACCTGACCTACCCCCAGGGGTAGGGGATATCATCAAAACAAGTGAATTCCTGCTTTTGTTTGGTTTGTTTTGTTTCTCTGGTTGTGATAGTGATGTTTCCTTTGTTGGAAAAGGTTTGCCTTGTGATTGGTTTATGATGCCTTGAAGTTAGAAGCCAATGGCACCCCACTCCAGTGCTCTTACCTGGCAAATCCCATGGACGGAGGAGCCTGGTGGGCTGCAGTCCATGGGGTCGCTAAGAGTCGGACACGACTGAAGTGACTTAGCAGCAGCAGCAGTTCCAGGAAAACACCTCTTAGTGGAGGGAATTACCTGTGGAAGGAAGTTAAAACATTTTTTGCAATCATTATGTCAAACCAAGCATTGCTGAAGATGTTTTATATTAACATATATAACTACGTTCATTTAGTCTGCGCAGAATCTGGTGAGATAGCTATCGTTATCCTCATTGTATAGGCAAGATGGTTAAGCAGGTCACTGAAGGCTGATAAGTGGATGAGCCACAGAGGAGTCTAGATGCTGCTGGTCCCACTTCACTAGGCCACTTGAGCCTTATTACCCTGACCTACCAAGTCCTGGGCTTACACATTTAGGTATTTCTTCATTAATCAGGTTTTGGCTACCTCACAAGGCAACTAAATGTTTTGATATTTGAGGATATTTAAGTTGACTGGAACTTCAGGAGTCATTAATCAAGCCATGCCATTTTTAAAATGTGGACAGTAAGCTGGTCTTCTCATCAGGCCTCATGTACTCTCTTAAGTCAGAGGTCTACAATCTCTGGGCTTCTGAACAGTCAGTGGAGGGATAAGATTAGAAAGAAAGTGAAAGTTGCTCAGTCATGTCCAACCCTTTGCGACCCCTTGGACTATACAGTCCATGGAAGTCTCTAGGCCAGAATCCTGGAGTGGGTAGCCTTTCCTTTCTCCAGGGGATCTTCCCAACCCAGGGTTTGAACCCAGGTTTCCTGCATTGCAGGCGGATTCTTTACCAGCTGAGCCACAAGAGAAGCCCAAGAATACTGAAGTCGGTAGCCTATCTCTTCTCCAGCGGATCTTCCCAACCCAGGAATCGAACCAGAGTCTCCTGCATTGCAGGCGGATTCTTTACCAACTAAGCTATGAGGGAAGCCCAGATTAGAAATAAAGTGCACAGTAAATGTAATGCACTTGAATCATCCCCAAACCATTTCTCCATCCCTGGTCCATGGAAAAATTGTCTTCTATGAAATTGGCCCCTGGTGCCAGGAAGGTTGGGGACCGCTGTCCTAGAGTTCCATTCACTCCTGCATTCATTTATTCCTCTAAGTTCACTGTCTGAGGCTGTGCTGAGGAGAAAAGCAGCTCCTCCCAACCACAAAAAAATAACAGCTGTGAGTGTGGTCCCACTGTGTCCCCATGCTCCAGTGACTCTCTGCAGTGTGCTGGGCTGGGTCTGGTTTCTCTTCAGGGCCTTCTAACTAGACTTCCCTGGTGGCTCAGACGGTAAAGCGTCTGCCTACACTGTGGGAGACCCGGGTTCGATCCCTGGGTTGGGAAGATCTCCTGGAGAAGGAAATGGCAACCCACTCCAGTACTCTTGCCTGGAAAATTCCATGGATGGAGGAGCCTGGTAGGCTACAGTCCATGGGGTCGCAAAGAGTCAGACATGACTGAGCAACTTCAATGTCAATTCAATGTCTCTGGTGGACAGTGATGCAACGTGGCTCAAAGCATAGGCGCCAGAGTCAGATCAGACCTGGGTTCAAATTCTAAGGCTGTCATCTTCTACCCATGTGATCCTGGGAAATTACTTAGGCTGGTTGAAGATTCAGTTTCCTTATTTTTAAATAGGGATTAAAATAGCTACGTTACAAGGTGATTAGACCAATGTAATGAACTATTCTACATGGTTACTCATGGTAACAACAGATACTGCTGCTATTATTTTTATTATTTTTGGCCAACTCTAGGCATTATTTAGGGCTTCCCTAGTGGCTCAAAGGTTAAAGCATCTGCCTGCAATGCAGGAGACCTGGGTTCGATCCCTGGGTCGGGAAGATCCCCTGGAGAAAGAAATGGCAACCCACTGCAGTATTCTTGCCTGGAGAATCCCATGGACGGAGGAGCCTGGTGGGCTACAGTCCATGGGGTCGCAAAGAGTTGGACAAGACTGAGCGACTTCACTTTCAGGCATTATTTGTGGGTCAGTGTTTGAGTAAAGCAAGCATTCATTCCGAACACGGTGGCCAATTTCTCAAATAGATGGATAGGAAGATTCAGAAGCATTGGCCTATTCCATGCATCCAGAGAGTGTTGAAAGCTTTGAACTCACTTTGACATTGGAACCCAAAGTCAGTTTGAGAGCCCTAGCATGAAGGCAATGGCACCCCACTCCAGTACTCTTGCCTGGAAAATCCCATGGACGGAGGAGCCTGGTAGGCTGCAGTCCATGGGGTCGCTGAGTCGGACACGACTGAGCGACTTCCCTTTCACTTTTCATTTTCATGCATTGGAGGAGATGGCAACCCACTCCAGTGTTCTTGCCTGGAGAATCCTGGGGACGGGGGAGCCTGGTGGGCTGCCGTCTCTGGGGTCACACAGAGTCGGACACGATTGAAGCGACTTAGTAGCAGCAGCAGCAGCATGTATCTGTTGAGGATTGATGGCGGAATCCACACTCAGAATGTTTTGACAGGACTCTGGTTATCGATTAACCTCTGGACAGGGTTGCCTTGTTTCTGGCTATGAACAGTAGTCATGCTGGCTTCCGGTTATGTCTTCTAGTTGATGGTGACACGAGGTCTGAATTATTTTGTCTAGCGGAACAGGCACCAGACAGTCCTGGGATTGAAATCAGGCTTTGTCGTTTGCAAATTGTGTGACCTCAGGCTCTCTTTTATAAAGTAATAATGTGAAATAATAATTCCTGCCTCACAAGGGAATTGTGAAGATTTAATGTACAAAATCTAAGTACATAGAAAATGTGCACTGTTTGCTCATTATTATTCTGAATTAGGTTAGAGGCCAACAGCTATATGGAGTATTGTCCTACTATGGAACATGCTGGGTGCCTGGTTATCAAGAAGCCCCCACCCTCATCCTCTCGTGGAATTTAGGAATGTTAATTCACGTCATTGAAAGACATACACCAGAATGTCAACACTTTAGCTCATTTTGAAGAACGCGACTCTAAGTGGAATCAATATCCCAAGGTGACCAAGAATCAGTATACTTTATCCCCACAGGAAAACCAAATAGGAAGTCTGACCATAACTAGGTCAGGAGGTTACATGCTGATCTCAGGCTGAAGAGTGGGTCTGAGGCGCCAGAATGTGCTGGCCTCCCCGATGTTGGCCAGGTGGCCCATCTTTACACGAGGAACGCATCTGCCAGGCAGGCCAGAGGCCCGTGCTGCTGAATCAGGGCCCTTTCCCCTCTGGACCGCAGGGAAGCATTCTGCCAAAGCGCTCCTCTCCCATCTCATGACTTCTCTGCCCTCCGCTCCAAATCCCCTTTCTGATTGACACATTCTTTCTTTAGATATGTTAATAGGATCAATAAGGTTACTAAAGAATCCGTGCACTCTGTGCTTTTGCTGTGGGAAACATTTTGTCTCTAAGATGCCTTTTGAATATGTCTTATCTCGTCTATTATGCGTTGGTTTTTAAAGTTGAACTCCCCGAAAGAAGGTAGTCTTTACTCCTCATACATCTTTACCAACTGAGCTTTCAGGGAAGCACATATTTGGAGATGGGGATTTATGAACGTGCTCTAGCAGATGTGGATGGACATTCCGCCCCTACATTGCAGAGAACTGGGCAGATGCCCTTATACTCTCTGGATTAATCTGGCTTTGTATTTAGCAGAGCTGTTGCTTTCCTGCCGTCTTACCTTTATATCTTGGCACATGTCATGTCCAGAAATGTCATCTCCTTTCACTTGATTCTGACAGAGAAACTTGTGATATTTCATTTACTTGTGTCTGACTCTTTGCGATCCCATGGATTGTAGCCTACCAGGCTCCTCTGTCCATGGAATTCTCCAGGCAAGTATATTGGAGTGGGTTGCTATTTCCTTCTCCAAGGATCCTCCCAACACAAGGACCGAATTCAGGCCTCCCACATTGGAGACAGATTCTTTACCATTTGAGCTATCCAGGAAGCCCATATTATTGATTAGCCTTTGTTTTTTTCCTAAGTGATCTTTATATTTTTGAAGAAAAGATTTATGTGGCTTCCAGGAAATGTGATCAGGGAATCTGTTTCCTGGAGAAATCATTTGTGTAGTGAAAATGTATATTTGTCGGCATTTCCATCTGTACCTGCCTCCTTTTCTCTTAAAGTTAGTTTTGGGTGGACAAGGGCAACACCTCAGGTTGGCAGGCTTCTTCATCTATCATAAATATGTCAAGAATGCAGATCAGGGTAGTGGTGTTTATATAAGTTTTGAGAGTGTCTTACCCAGTGACCAGAAACAATCAAAAGTAAAAACACCTTCTTAAAAGGCTACAGTGACAAGAGAAATGCAGAGTTTCAAGTGAGTTGTGGGTCAGTGGCCTTAGGAGATCTGCTGACCCATAAAGAAGGCAGGGTTTAGTCCTCTGGGAAGAGAGTGAAGGGCTGACATGGATGTTCTAGGACAGAGAATGTGTCTGCTGCTGAGTACACAGAGCTCTGCAGCTAGTGGTAGATAAATGGAGAAGAAATGATGCGATGTGAAGTGAGCCAAAGAAAAGACCTTCGAAAAGGAAAACAAACATCTCCCAGTTGAAGGGAAACTGAAGAAGGAAGGACAGTACAAAGGATGTAAATTAGGAAAGCAGACAGGTACGCAAATAAGTCAGTACTCAAGACCCTCTCTAAAATCAATGGAGACTTTATTTGGCAGATAGGTGTGATGCACATCCTAGAGCCACTAACAGTTAGAATGAATGGAAAGCAAAGACAGAGGAAAGGGTCTTCCAGTTTCATTTAAACCCCTGGGGTGATGCAAGGTACTTTCAGTACAGGGAGTACTCACTGCTGTTTGCAGATAACCTACATTTAAAATTTAAAAAATCGGAGGCCATATTTCCCTTTCAGAACAAACTGTTAAGGTTAACTGCTGGGGATGCATCTAATCTTGTGTTTTCACCCTGAGTTGGAACTCTGATTTCCTGTCCTGAATCAGATCCTCAGAAAGGCCTTGTAACCATTAGATTTGTAACCTCAGTAGAATGTACCCCAACCCTCATTTTTCTTGGCAAATCCAACCTCCCAAACTTCTGCATTAAGGTGCTAACTTTGCCAAATATTATCCTACTCCTAAGTTTGGTATCCATGGTTGGTTTGGCAAAGAAAAGTTTTGGGGATATTTTTTGTTGTAAATGTTTTGTAATTTTTTTACAAGGCTCATGTAAGCCATTGGGAAGTAGAATGCATCCTTTCTAGGAGAAAGGACATGTGAGATGGTGATGCAGGCTTGATGCTGCCTGAAAAACAAGTCATTTAATTTATTTGATTCTCATCTCAAAGGATTGTAGTGAGAATTAAGTGAAAAATATGTACGTTCACTATATAGTGTAGGCGATTGAAGAATGAACACTTGAAAAGAAATTGTGTATTTGTTAAATAAATTGCCTCTTTTTTTATATTTATTTTTTTGCTGCCTCCCAATGTCTTTTTAAAAATTATTATTAAACTTTTTATTTTGAATCGGCGTATAGCTGATTAGCAATGTTATGACAGTACAGGTGGACAGCAGAGAGACTCAGCCATACATACACATGTGTCCATTCTCCTCCAAACTCCTCATCCATCCAGGCTGCCACATAACATTGAGCAGAGTTCCCTGTGCTATACAGTAGGTCCCTGTTGGTTATCCATTTTAAATACAGCAGTGTGTACTGGTCCATCCCCAAATCCCTAACTTTCCCTTCTCCCCATTCTTCCCTCCTGGCAACCATAAGTTCATCCTCTAAGTCTGTAAGTCTGTTTCTGTTTTGCAATAAGTTGTCTGTTACAAGAAGCCCATTTTACTGTCTAGAACATAGCACACGACTAGAGGTTCCATTGAATGGGAAGGATTTGTGGGGAAGTGGCCTTTCTGGGCATAGGAGACAGCATGTATGATTTGGAAAAGTAGACAGAGGGTGGGGAAAAGTGACCCCCTTTTAAAATGAAATCTCACTCCTGAATCTTCCCGCTATCCCTGCAAATTTGGAATAGCTTCTCCCCTTCCCATTCATTTAGTCTATGAGCTTACATTACTTTACCAACAAAGGTCCGTCTAGTCAAAGCTATGGTTTTTCCAGTAGTCATGTATGGATGTGAGAGTTGGACTATAAAGAAAGCTGAGCACCGAAGAAGTGAAGCTTTTGAACTGTGGTGTTGGAGAAGACTCTTGAGAGTCCCTTGGACTGCAAGGAGATCCAACCAGTTCATCCTAAAGGAAATCAGTCCTGAATGTTCATTGGAAGGACTGATGCTGAAGCTGAAACTCCAATACTCTGGCCACCTGATGCGAAGAGGTGACTCATTGGAAAAGACCCTGATGCTGGGAAAGATTGAAGGTGAAAAAAAAAAAAAAGAAAGAAAGATTGAAGGTGGAAGAAGGGGCCAACAGAGGATGAGATGGTTGGATGGCATCATCGACTCAATGGACATGAGTTTGAGTAAGCTCTGGGAGTTGGTGACAGACAGGGAAGCCTGGCGTGCTGCAGTCCATGGGATCACCAAGAGTCAGACACGACTGAGTAACTGAACTGAACTGAACTGATAAGCTGACATGTTAGAAGAGAACTTTTTTTTTGGCTGCGCCATGTGGGATCTCAGTTCACTGACCAGGGATTGAACCTGGGCCAGGGAACTCCTGGGACTGTTGATTTTTTATTTGACTGAATATATATGTTTGAGGAGAAGAAGGAATAGTGAAAGAAGATCACATTTTACAGAAAAGTGAGATTGAGGAGAAAGGAGGGTGACTTTGTAAAACACAAGCCAACAACAGTCATTTGTCTAAGATACAAGTACTCCCAGGCTTCGTGACTTGCCCTGTGTTCGGACTCAGATTCCTGTCCTGAATCGAATCATCAGAATTAGCAGGGCCCAGAGGGAAAATCTGGGTCTTGTCCCTTTCAGCCCACAGCGCTGCCTCGAGGTAGACCTGATGGAATGCATCCAAAGATGTGCAGGGACTTGCCCAAGGCCACGTGCAAGTAGCCTAAAGGAGCATGGAGGTCTCTGAGGAGTAGGTTTTAGAGCTTTTAGCATTTCAAGCAGTGAGCTAGTGCTTTTCACCTGGCTGCCTTTTCCCTTAGAAGTATTTGTGATGCTTAAAAAACAGGCAGTGAGACTTCCCTGGTGGTCCAATGGTTAAGGCTCCTTACTGCCAATGCAAGGCCACAGGTTTGATCCCTGGTCAGGGCATTACGATGCCATTTGGCACCACCAAAAGATAAAAAGTAAAATAAAAGCCTTTGAGGGTTAAAAAAAAAAAAAAAAAACCAGAAAAACCAAATAAACTGATTTTTAACTCATCTAGGAAAAACTAGATTCCCCACTGACCTTGAACTTACTACCGTTCAGAGGAAATGCATCTCACTGCTCTGTGCACCCTGCTGGCTAGAGGCTCTCCATTAACCTCTGGAAATAAAACTATTTGTTGCCTTACAGCTGCTACCTCCATCCGAACAAAAATGGTGATGAAATTAAGTTCACCACCACCCTCGACCCACGCTTCCCAGAGCAGACCATCCCACATTTCTGAGGGTTAGCAGCATAATTCTTTTTATAATCGGGCGGATGACTTAATCGGAATGGAATGGGATGGGTGGCTCCCACACCTGCTACCTCTGTGTCAGGTTTCCATGACCTTTTTATGTCTGGATTGAGTTGTGAGACTGTAACTCGCCAAGGATTTGCAAGTCAGTGATCCTGTAAGAAGAATCTGGTAATGAGCGCCATGCTTTAAAGGTCCTCTTAAAGAATACAAAATTAGTTCCAATAACTATTCATTAAAAAAGGAATTTTTGCAAATCAGTTCCTTTTCCAACTCATGGTTACATTTTATTTAAAACGAAAGAAAGAAACACTTTCTTCCATATTATCACTATTCCCTCCCCATGTTCTGCACACATTTTTGCCACCTACCTGCCCCCACACCTGCCTTACTCTTTTCCCTTAAAAAAGTGGCTATATTCTTAAAGCATCTTAGTCTTACTTTCTTAACCACCTAACATCTTTTTGAAACTAAAACAATTTAAAGAAATATTTCATTAAGAGCTTTGAAAAGCAAATTGAAAAGTAAATCCCTATTTTTAAAGCAACACAGTCTGAAGGGAGGGTGGAAACTTTTCCAGAGCATGAAAAACATCTGTTGTGTGGTTTTTTTTCTTATATATTAGCTGTCTTTAAACCAGCCTGTGCCGCCTCAAGCTGCCAGTGCTCAGATATGAGATGACAAACAGCTCGGGAAGAGAAGTCCATGTCATAGGGATTCCAATCGCAGCTCTGCTGTGTACTGGTCATGGTACTGAGAGCTCAGATCAACCCTTCTGAGGTTAAGTTTCTTTTTTTGTAAATTTGTTTATTCACTTATTTATTTCTGGCTGCCTTGGCAGCCTTCTCAACGCGGTGGTTTCTCTTGTTGCAGAGCACAGTCTCTAGGCCCGTGGGCTTCCGTAATTGTGGCTCCCAGACTCTGAAGCACAGGCTCAATAGTTGTGGTGAACGGGCTTAGTTGCTCTGGGTAATGTGGGGTCTTCCAGGGACAACCCAGATCGGCAGGTGGATCCTCAACCAGTGGACCACCGGAGAAATCCCCGACTGCATTTCCCCGTGTGTGTCAGTCATTCAGTCGTGTCCAACTCTTTTTGACCCCGTGGACTGTAGCTCGACAGGCTCCTCTGTCCATGGCATTCTCTAGGCAAGAATACTGGAGTGGGTTGCCATTCTCTTCTCCAGGGGCTCTTCCCAATCCAGGAATCAAACCTGGGTCTCCTGCATTGCAGGCAGATTCTTTACTGTCTGAGCCACCAGGGAAGCATTTTCTTATGATTGTCCTATTTAATGCACTAATTTGACTTGTTTGTGTAAATGAGGGATTTTAAGTTTCTGATTATACCCTTTTTGCTCAGAGGAAATGTAGTTTGAAAGACAGTACCAACTAGGCCCAAGTTCAGAATGAGGATTCAAAGATAAAGACCATATTCTCTGGAGAGCTTGAGTAGGAAGCGTTCTGATTCCGAAACACATCAGAGCTCCTTGGTGGGAGGCTGAATACGAAAGAGGACCCTCAGTCTGCAGAAGGGAGCTCTGAGACAAGTGTCTTTCATCTCCTGGTGTATGAAATTTTAAAATGGCTAGGTTACATGGGCAAATGTATGTAGCACAGGCTGAGTAATTTGAAAAGGTAGTGTTCTTGAGCACAAGATATGACCTTTAGGGAAAATCATGATGTCAAAAGATAACACTCGGGTGGACAGGCAGGAGCTGAGGACGAATAGAAACAGAACAATAATCTTTTTTAAAAAATTAATTAATTGACTTATTTATTTACTTATATTTTGGCCACACTGGGTCTTCATTGCTGCGAGCAGGCTTTCTCTAGTTGTGGTGAGCAGGGCTATTCTCTAGTAGTGGTGTGTGGGTTCCTTATTCTGGTGGCTTCTCTTGTTTCGGCACACGAACTTAGCTGCCCCAAGGCGTGTGGGATCTTCCCGGACCCAGGGATCAAGCCTGTGTCCCCTGCCTTGGCAGGCAGATTCTTTACCCCTGGACCACCAGGGATGTCCAGGAACAGTACTCTTTTGATAGACAGTTGCAAAATTTTTCTTAAAGCTCCAGGCACTCGGTGACAAAAAATATGGCCTCTTCTATCTCACCTGGACCCAGAGCCCCATGAGAAAGATTTTTGTCCCTTGTGCCTGTGTTAGTCGCTCAGTTGTGTCTATCTCTTTGAAACCCTATGAACGCCTCTGTCCATGGGATTTCCCAGGCAAGAATACTGGAGTGGGTTGCCGTTCCTTCCTCCCTTGTAAGTTCCAAGAATTGTCTCAGGATATAAAAGGGGGCCTCATGCTGAGCTCTGTGGCTGAGTCTTCTGTGGAGGTGGGGGACTGCAAGAACCAGTGCCCCCTGAGGACATCCGTGGACAGTTGGGACAGCTCTGAGCTTCTTATATGCACCTCCAGCCTCCCTGCCTTGCGATGACCCTCTCGCCCTGCTGCCTAATCCCATACTTTACTTGTCCTTTCGCTCTTCTACTCTCTGCTCTTTTTCACTTGGGCAAGGGCTGCAGATACCTGGGACATGAACACAACCCCCAAACTGCAGTACAGTTTGCATCCCCTCAGAGGACCCAGGACTAGGCTTCCCCAGAGGCAGAGTCAGGAGAACTGAGAACTGTGGTAACTTACCCTCTAAGCATTTTTTCCACTTGAGCAAGTGGTTGAGAAGATGGGAAGGAGGCAGCTGCAGTGGCCTTCGACCCCTAGAAACTTTTCCAGGAGGCCTGGCATCATGGGAATTTGCTCAGTATGCTTTGAGGAGGTATTTCAATCCTGCTGGGACCAGACTCAGAGCAGTTTTTGGCTTGCCTGGAGTCTTAGGTTTGAATGTCACTGTCTAGAAGTCTAGTATTTGATTTCCTAACCAGTTGTTCCTTTCTGTGGAAAATTCATCTAACACATTATTAGGTTTCCTAAGAGGTATGCAATAAGACTCCCTTACTGTAATGAGAAAAGGGACATTTTTCCTGTGGCACATAATGATAACTGCTATTTTTATTCATTGGGTTACATATGCTCACAGGCTATGCACTGAACACTAGCCATGTACAAAGGAATGCTGTATTGTTCCCTATGAAGGAGGTTTGATGATAAAAGACCATGTTTCATTCCTGGGGTAACATGGTCTTACTTCTGACAAATGTATTCCAGGCAGGAGTCACCCCTCCATGCCCAACCAGTAACGACTGGCACTCAAATATCTGTCTGACCCTTTGTAAAGGGTATTAAGTCTCAGGCTGAGATCACACAAAAGTTATGGTGGAAATCCCTTCTCCCAGTTCTTAATGTGGGCACATTAGTTAGCACAGATAAGTTTGGATGATGCTGATTTAGAATATGAGCCAATTTGTAGTTCTGCATCCTTGCATCAAAATGGCTTAAAGCTGGGGCTTCTGTGGTGGTCCAGTAGTTAAGAGTCTGTGCTTCTAGTGGAGGGGGTGTGAGTTCAATCCCTGGTCAGGGAACTAAGGTCCCACAGGATGGGCAGCATGACCAAAAAGCAAAACAAACCAAAAAAATGGCTTAAATAGTCCATCTCAAACTTGACTACACATTAAAATTACCTAAGGAGTTAATAGCAAATGAACTGATGCCTGGCTCCCCGAAAGATTCTAATTTAATTGATAAGAGAGTGTAGCTTGGTGTTGGACATTTTCATAGGTGCCCTCGTGATTCTAATGGGCAGTAAAGTTTGAGAACCACTGATGTAAGCTGTAAGTCAAAGTGATAAAGATGATTTGGGAGAATGGCACTGAAACATGTCTACTATCATGTAAGAAACGAATTGCCAGTCTATGTTCGATACAGGATGCAGGATGCTTGGGGCTGGTGCACGGGGATGATCGAGAGAGATCATATGGGGTGGGAGGTGGGAGAGGGGTTCAGGACTGGGAACTCATGTACACCCATGGCGGATTCATGTCAGTGTATGGCAAAACCAATACAGTATTGTAAAGTAAAATAAAGTAAAAATTAAATAAATAAATAAAATTTTAAAGTGATAAAGAGAAACAATGAGTAGCTAGAAACTGAGAGGGAGAAGAAAGATATGCAGATATGAAGGGGTCATGAGAATAGAATAGTACTAGGAGGAAAATCAAGAAGGCAAATCAAGGGACTGTGGGGGTCCAGTGGTTAAGAATCTGCCTCCCAGTGCAGGGGATTCAGGTTCAATCCCTGGTCAGGGAGCTAAGATTCCACATGCTGCACAGAGCAGCTAAGCCCAAGTGCCAAAACTAAGGAGAACCTCGCATGCCACAACTAAGACCCAGCACAGCCAAATAATAATAATAATAAATGTAACAAGTGTGATTCAAAAAAAAGAAAAAAAAAGTAAATCAGGAAGGGCAGCAAGTAGAGCAGAGCCTCAAGAATGGGGGCAGCAAAGGGGGCGACAAAGGATGAGATGGTGGGATGGCATCACTGACTCAATGGATGGAAGTCGGAGCAAACTCCAGGGGATAGTGAAGGACAGGAAAGCCTGGTGTGCTGCAGTCCATGAGATCACAGAGTCGGACATGACTTAGTGACTGAACAACAACACGGTGCAAAAACAGAGCCCCTGCTGAGGTCTCTGGACCTCCCAGGACCCAGAGAGGCCTGCGGGGCATGGCTGCTCCAGCAGGCTCTTGCTGTTGCATTTCTATGAGATCTGTTTCTCATGACCGCCGTATGGAGTATCGCTTCTTAAACAGCTCATCAAGTGACACGTGGGCGTGGACAGGGGCACACTTGTCTGGCCCTCCTGGGAACACCTGTGGCCCAGGCTGTTATCACGTGCCATCGCCCCGGGAGCTCATTTTTACTGGCAGGTGTTGGGGCCACTGTTTTGAGGGGGTGGCACCATAGCCATCACACTGGAGTTGCTTTCTTCACTCTACATGCCATTTCTGGATGGTGCCCCCGTGAAACCAACCGAGAAAGAAAGATGGTTTGATGCCATCGAACTGATTCTACCTAATGAGATGTACAATGCGAAGACAACATCTAGAGGTCCCTAGAGATGGTGCTCCGTGATGACCTAGAGGGGTGAGGTGGGAGGGGTAGGAGGGAGGCTAAAGAGGGAGAGAATATATGTATACATATAGCTGATAGCTGTACAGCAGAAACTAACACAACACTGCAAAGCAATTATATTCCAATAATAAAATTCTTAGAAAAGAAGCCCTCAGTGAAACAAGCACTTGAGCTTGTTTTATTGATTTCATCCATCCCTGGTTTTTAAAAATCACACTTTGTATAGTCTTAGCACTAGTCCTCCATTTCTTGGGACCCAGGGATAGAGAAATGGTTTCTGGAAAGAGTTGTTAAAAGCCAGTCACTACACATGTCCTTAACGGTGCATCTGAGCTTTGAGGGTCCTGGCAGTTTTGTCCTGTTCAGGACAACTCCACCGTTAGTATACTGTTATGTCTTGTGCCTATGTGCTCAGTCGATTTGGTCATGTCCAACTCTATGGACATATAGCTGATAGCTTCCCAACTCAGGAATCAAACCCATGTCTCTTGTCTCCGGCATTGGCAGGCAGGTTCTTTACCACTAGCATCATCTAGGAAGAACAAATGCTAGGGAATTAAATAATGTTATTTCTTATTTAATTATAACTGCTTCAAGATCACACGTGGCCTAGTAAGGTCCTGGCAAGAGGTTTAAAGTATAGGTTTAGCAACACTAAAAACCCCATGCAGGTGTTTAGCTTTCAAAGGCTGGGAACCCCTGGGTCTGTCTGGCTAGACATGTCCCCTAAGGTTCTTTCTTCTATAAGGCCTCCCTGGTGGCTCAGATGTTAAAGAACCTGCCTGCAATGCAAGAGTCCCGGGTTCAATCCCTGGGTCGGGAAGATCCCCTGGAGAAGGGAATGGCTACCCACTCCAATATTCTTGCCTGGAGAATCCCCATGGACAGAGGCTACAGTCCATGGGGTTGCAAAGAGTCGGACACGACTGAGCCACCTGTCTTCTCACGGTTCTGTCAAACCTCTGGCACCCTAGCATGTGGCAGTTTTGAGGAGCCTAGTGTGTCCTTAGTAAAAGGCTGTAAGACCAGCCTTACTCTGCTTCTGCCGCTAACATTTTTTGTTCTGTGGCCCACTGATCTAGACCCCCTCATCACTCTTTCCACTTGCTGCCAGATTGTCTGTATAGTTTATCAGTGCATTTGAAAGATGCCTTTTCTCCACTTCCCCCTCATTCTGCTGTCAAACTCCTGTCTGATGCTATGTTGGCTTAGCAAGCAGGATGTGTGAAATTATCCCTAGGACGGTTGCTTGATCAGTGTGTTTATGGTTTATATGGGAGGGTTGCTACATTGTTTTCATGAAGACTGTGACTCTGGCCTTTTTAAAAAATATTTTATTTTTGATTGTAGGATAATTACCTTACAACATTGTGATGGTTTCTGCCATATATCAGCATGAACCTGCCACGGGTATCCATACGTCCCCTTCCTCTTCTACCCCCCTCCCACCTCCCTCGCCTCCCACCCCTCTAGGTTGTCACAGAGCGCCGGCTTTGGGTTCCCTGCATCATACAGCAAACTCCCATCTATTTTGAAAGGATTTTTGGAATCTTTCCTTAAAGGTGTCTCTTGGGAATCAGCCATTGGTATTTATTGATTATAAATGAGCGAGGTCGACAAATCCTTTGACATGGAAAATCCCCTTTCGTGGAGCTGTCCCTGGAGTGAGATGTTTTTGTAACCTTCCGTTCTTCATCCTCATGACTTTAAAAGAGCAAAAGATGAAAGAGAATCAATGTTTTTCACTAGCAGCTGAGTATTATTTACATTAAAAAAATAAATTAAAAAAAAATTTTTAATCAGTTTTACCCTTTGACTTGTTCCCTTGCTTCCTTCAGGTATTTGCTCAAATGTCAGCCTTCTTCCCTGTACAGCCAGTTAAAAAATTGCAGCAGCAGCCCCCAAAATTATATTAAATTATTAAAAAGGGGGACTTACCTGGTATTCCAGTGGTTAAGACTTGCATTTCTACTGCAGCAGGTATGGGTTCAATCCTTGGTCGAGGAACTAAGATCCTGCATGCTGCATGGCACAGCCAAAAAAAAAAACCCAAGTGCAGCTTTCTTCCTAGGTGTCTCCAACCCTCTTTATTTTCACTTATGAGACATAGACTCGTAAAGTTATTTATTCCGTTTCCTCTCATTGATTGATCAACTCCTCAATGGCAGAGATTTTGTTCCGTGTGGTGTCCCCAGTGCCTGGAATGGTCCTTGGCACATGGTTTGTACTCAGTGAATGTTTGTGGAGGAAAACATACCCAATGAAAACAAAAATGTGCCCAGTAGCAGCTGTGTGGCCCAGTGGATGTGAGCACAGCTTCTGAGCCGGTTGCTGGACTTTGAATCCCAGCTTTAGCATTTGCTGGTCGAGTGCCTTAACCTCTGACACAGTTTTATTATCAGTAAAATGGATGTAACTGCAATCTCTCCCTCACCGGTGTTGTAAGTTGCTATATAATCATTGACTGTTATGAATCTTGTCACTGGAGAGGGTGCACTCTCTCTCAACTGAAGGTTTCTTTTTTCTTTTTTTTTGCCATACCTCACAGCATACCAGATCTTAGTTCCCAGACCAGGGATCAAACCCGTGCCCACTGCAATGAAAGGGCAGAGTCTTAACCCCTGGACTGCCAGGGGAGTCCCCAGCTGAGGCTTTTAAAGCTGGTCAGCTGCAAGCTTGCCAGCCTCGAACCACCTTTACAGTCACACGGTGACTCACTACCTGGAAGTCAAGGGGACTCAGAGGGACCCTGGAACAAGGATGCAGATGGATTCCTCATGACTTTATCTGAGCCTCGGATTGCAGATG